>NW_004443433.1:45330-60605 GCF_000184155.1 Fragaria vesca subsp. vesca
GTAGAACCTTCAACCACAAAAAATTAGTGAAATAAGATATGACCAGAATGGTGAAATACATCTACGGTTGAAAAATCATGGTATTTGGGTAAAGTCTCGGTGCCGATAGTTACGGTCAATGCAATTTTCCATTCTTTATCCCTATGGGTAGCCCTATCTTCGGTGGTTATTTTCCGTAAAATTTTTATACGACTTGTTGGGTCTCATCGGTTTGAAACTATTTTCATTTGAAGGTCCGGGCAAAATACGTAATTTAGACGGTCCAATGACCTTTTCTGTGCGTTTAGGGGTTTGACTTAACGGATTGACCGTTCGGATCGAGCCCTTAACCTTGTTGGATCAAGTTGAATTTTTTTCTATACAAGTATTTTATCATGGTGGTCAGTTCTGACGGTGGGATTTTCGTTTCTCAAGTTTGATCATCACAATCACAACATGCCTACTAATGTTATATAACTTGTTTACCGAGTGTTCAAGTAAATGTTCCGTTTCAAAAACAAACTATACGTAGAACCTTTAAACGCAAAAAAGTCGTTAAATAAGATATGACCAGAATGGTGAAATACGTCTACGGTTGAAAAATCATGGTATTTGGGTAAAGTCTCGGTGCCAATAGTTACGGTCAATGCAATTTTCCATTCTTTATCCCTATGGGTAGCCCTATCTTCGGTGGTTATTTTCCGTAAAATTTTTATACGACTTGTTGGGTCTCATCGGTTTGAAACTATTTTCATTTGAAGGTCCAGGCAAAATACGTAATTTAGACGGTCCAATGAACATTTCTGTGCGTTTAGGGGTTTGACTTAACAGATTGACCGTCCGGATCGAGCCCTTAACCTTGTTGGATCAAGTTGAATTTTTTTTCTATACATGTATTTTATCATTATGGGCCGATCTGACGGTGGGATTTTCGTTTCTCAAAATTGATCATCACAATCACAACATGCCTACTAATGTTGTATAACTTGTTTACCGAGTGTTTAAGTAAATGTTCCGTTTCAAAAACAAACTATACATAGAACCTTCAACCACAAAAAATTAGTGAAATAAGATATGACCAGAATGGTGAAATACGTCTACGGTTGAAAAATCATGGTATTTGGGTAAAGTCTCGGTGCCGATAGTTATGGTCAATGCAATTTTCTATTCTTTATCCCTATGGATAGCCCTATCTTCGGTGGTTATTTTCCGTAAAATTTTTATACGACTTGTTGGGTCTCATCGGTTTGAAACTATTTTCATTTGAAGGTTCGGGCAAAATACGTAATTTAGACGGTCCAATGACCTTTTCTGTGCGTTTAGGGGTTTGACTTAACGGATTGACCGTCCGGATCGTGCCCTTAACATTGTTGGATTAAGTTGAATTGTTTTCTATATATGTATTTTATCATGATGGTCAGATCTGACGGTGGGATTTTCGTTTCTCAAGTTTATCATCACAATCACAATGTGCCGAATGTATAAAAGTATTTTAGCCGACGAATTTCAAAAGTAAGCCGACGAATTTCAAAGGTTTAGCCGACGAATTTCAAAGTTTAGCCGACAAAGTTCAAATTTTAGCCGACGAGTTTAAAGGTTTAGCCGACGAAGTAAAAATTTCATCGGCTAAAGTTATATGGTATACAGACGAAGAGCCAGCGCTCGACAGCCTCCATAACGCGTTTCGAAAACCCTAGCCTCCGCCTCCGCCTCCGCCGCCTCCCTCTCCTGGTCTCCCAGTCGCCCTCTCCCTCTCCTCCTTCGCCTCCTCCGCCTCCTCTCGGTCTCCCGGTCTCCCGGCTGCCTCCTCCGCCTCCTCTCCCTTTCCCGACTGCCTCCTCCGCCTCTCCTGGCTACCTCCTCCGCCTCCTCTCCCTCTCCCGGCTGCCTCCTCCCCATCTCCCGGCTGCCTCCTCCACCTCCTCTCCCGGTCTCCCTCTCCCTCTCCCAAATTCTGTAGCTCCCGGTGTGCCTCCAAGGTTAGCGTTTTTCTTTTTTTTTACTTTTGATTTCGAATTGATTTTCACCTATGTTTTTTGTTACCATATAATCTCTCATTTTACTGTTATGATCATGAATTCATATGGGTAACCCAATCAAATCTGTAATCTTCGGTCCAATTTTGATGATACGGTCAACTCTAATCGAAAATAAGAAAACTGCATTTTTAAGCCCTAACCAGACTCGGATGGCCAAAAAGGCCCATACATCATGGAATTAGCCATGAGTTTGACTCGTAGGGCCGTTACGCTTCCGAAAAGGTATCACAATAGTCAATCGGACACCAAAAACCAAATCTGCAACATAGTGAATAATAAGGGTAAATTGCATTGACCGCAACTATCGGCACCGAGACTTTACCGGAATACTGTGATTTTCAACTGTAGACGTATTTCACCATTTTGGTCATATCTTATTTCACGACTTTTTTTGCGTTTGAAGGTTCTACGTATAGTTTTTTTTTCCCAGATGAGTTGTTGTCCAGATCTGTAAATATAAGGCACTTTAGCCGACGAAATTAAGGCACTTTAGCCGACGAAATTATATTTTTCGTCGGCTAAACTTTTAAAAATTTCGTCGACTAAAGTTCACAGACTATAGCCGACGAAAAAAATTATTCAAACGACGAAATTTTAATTTCGTCGGCTAAAGTTGACCATAGCCGACGAAAAAATAATTCGTCGGCCTGGTTTTTTTATTTTCGTCGGCTAAAGTCTTTCTTCTGGTAGTGTGACTAAAGACGTTACATTTTTGTGGTTAATTTATGTTTAGGAGATTAATTGAATTTATATTTTTGAACAAGTATAATTTCAAAAATATATATATTTCACATTATATTAAGTGTTTCAATTTAAGCATGAACATAATGAAAAAAAATGGTTTCAACAATATTTTAAACAGGATGAGCGGTAATTTTAGATCGACGAAGGGTTAGAAGGGCCAAAGGTCCGAATCGTCTGAGGGAACCTCTAGCAACCCTCAAACGTCGTTTTGGGGCCACATGACAGCCAGACATGCGACCCTTCTAGAGACGGCGCAGAGGCAGCCGCCGAGCGTTTCCCATTCCTCAAGGCAGCCTTCGGTGCCCCCTTCATCGAGGCAGCGGGGCGTCCCTCATTCCTCGAGAGAGCTGTGGCCTCAGACCCAGACGGAGGTGTCTGCACCCCGTATGCTTTAGATACACCGGACGGCCACTCCGAGTCCTACTGCTTCGGATGGTGGGTCATCTGGGGTACAGATGCCGCTGTCTCGTCTATTCCTTCCGCGGATGATACCGGCCTTACCTGCAGTTGATGACTCAGGGACGCCGATTTATCCACTGCCCCCGCCAGTGGCTCCATCAGCGGCGTACCGGTTCATGCCTTTTGATACGCCTCTTATTTCCGCGAGGGTATCATCATCGGCGACAGAGACAGAATCCGTCGCGTCCGCCGCATCGCCCTCAGGTAATGAAAGATGAATGTATTTGTTTTCTTATAATTAATAATAAAGGGTCTCCAATTTTAATAATCAATTTGGTTTATCATGTGATAGGCACCGTCGGAGCGAAGCCGGCAAAGAAGAAGAGAGGCCCCGTCACAGGGAAGGCTCTCGAGAAGACCGTCAGTACCTCAGGGAGGATCGTCATCGGTACTGACGGGGATGGCGACATAGTATCGGGCGGGAAGTCGAGGACGTACTCCGGCCGTGTGGGAGCGCTCATTAGGGATAGAGTCCCTATGTTGTGGACAGACTGGGGCGAGGTCCCACAGGAGGTTAAGGACATGGTCCACAACGCGATGTCGGTGAGTTTACAAAATGCCTAATAATATTATGTATTACATTGTTGATTTCTCGAAAAACTAAACTCAGGAGTGGTTAAATGCAGGTGTGGTTTGTCGTTCCCGAGCACCTGAAGAACAGCTGGGCGGACGTTGTGCATGAGGGAAGGTACGTTGGGAAGTTAATGAAAAAACAAAATTGTATATGGTATTAATAATATTTCTAATATTTTTGTTGTATCTGTAGGTACAAAGAGTGGAAGAACGAGTTGCGGACCCACTGGACTACGCACGAGAACGCACGTTCTGGTACCCCTACTGAGTTCCAGTACAGGGAGTACGAGTGGCGTTGGCTTCTGACATCAAAATTGAACAACCCTCGTAAACAGGTATTTAAATAAATTAATTAGTTAATTTGTCATTAAGTACGTGCATTTTTAAATATTTTACTAATAGTTTTTTTTTTTTTTTTAAAGGCCGTTTCTCGAGCGAACGCTCAGAACCAGCAATGCAACACATGGAACCATCATGCCGGTTCTAGACCTTTCGCTGTCTTCATGGACGAGGCGGCCAGGGAACATCCAAAAGTCAACCGGTACGTCTATACGTACGAGAATGCATATCCTGACGCCCAGGAGGATATTGTAAGTCTATTTTACGTTTTTAAATTTTTAATTTTACTTATATATATGTCAAAATGTTAATTAATCTTTTTTTTCCTATCCAATTAGGCGAAGGTGAGGGAAGCTAGTGACAAGGTGATGAGTGCTATAGTGAGGGAGACATGGCCGAACACGCAGGACGAAAAGATGTCCGAAGCCATGTCCCGGATCGACACTTCGGATCCGACGGTTGGGGCGAGGATCATGGGCACAGTCTTCCCACCGCGAGCAAACAATTTCTACTGCTGGGGTCTAGGAAAGAAAGGCGAGGGGGTCATGAAGACCACTCCAGGATTTCAACGAAAGGCAGCCTCGACCAGCAGCAGAACCACGACCACGACCACCAGGACGACTCAGTTAGAGTCGGAAGTTCAGAGACTACGGGAATAGCAAGTTGCTCAGGTTGCCTATAATGCCGCGCAGGCAGCCTATTCTGTCGAGATATATGCCTTCCAGCAGGCCCAGCAGCGGCAGATGTTTCAGTACATGCAGGACTTCGCAGCTGCCCAGCTTCAGGGACTTCCGGCTTTGCCCATGCCTCTGGCTATACTGCTACCCCAGCCGCCGCAACCTCCGCAGCAGCCTTCAGAAGCGGATATTAATTTAGACGATCTAGATTTTGTGTAGTTGATGAATTATATAGTTTTATATGCTTGTTGTTAGTTATTTGGAATTGTTTTGGTGTTTTTTGCAGCTTGCTTGGAATGGTAATTTCGAAATTTCGGGTTTTTTTTTTACTGGAATGGAATTATAGCCGACGAAATACGCCATAATTCGTCGGCTATAGTATTTTAATTATTTTTTTATAGGGTTTAGCCGACGAATTATGGAATGTTTCGTCGGCTAAACCCTTATAAAGCCGACGAAACATACTATATTTCGTCGGCTTTAGTTATTTTTAATATTTTTTTATTACATACTATAGCCAACGAATATATTAAGCGTTTCGTCGGCTAAAGTCTCAGACTACGGTCGACGAAACATTTAAGGTATTCGTCGGCTAAATTCTGGGACTATAACCGACGATCTCTTTTTCGTCGGCTAAACTCTACGAAAAAGCCGACGATCTCTTTTTGTCGGCTTAACTCTGGGACTATAACTGACGAACTCTTTTTCGTCGGCTAAATTATGGGACTAAAGCCGACGACGTTTTCTGGTTTCGTCGGCTAAAGTCATCGCCGACGACCTTTTCTCGACGAAATCTTAGCTGACGAGCCTTCGTCGACTAAGATCTTAGCTGACGAATTAAGCTAACAGGCCGACGAAACTTTTTCGTCGGCTAAAGTACTTGTCCTGGTAGTGTCTTTTGTTTTATTTCAAAAATTTTTTTTCGTCTTGTTCGAAAATCTTACGATTTGAATGATTTCGTATTATGGTTTTAACGTTTTTATTGTTTGTTTATGTTTTTGAAGGATGATTTTAAGTGATTTGTTTTTATTACAAAAGTGATAAAAGTTCAATGTAGTTCATAGCTGCATCTAAGATCTTGTTTCTTGTATCTTAGGATGAGGTTGTCGCATGTGCTTTTCCGAAGATGTCACATTTGTTTGTTTTAAATCTGTTGTGATTTTCTTATTCTTGAAAATTGCTTATTTCTTGTGTTCGTTAAAAGAATTTCACTATTTGCTACAATATGTTTTTCGAGTGAGGACTGGCTTATATGGTAGAAAGTTCAGGGTACGTCAGCTAATTACATTGGTTTAAAGGTTTCTATGTGATAAAACAAGGATGCGATAATTTAGAAATTGCTTTCGGCTGACAATTGGAGGAATAATATACAACTGTAAGATTTGTCGGTTTATGAAAAGATTGGATAATTGAATCCATGTTTTAATCAACATAAGAGACCAGACTTGAATTAGTCGATGGAGATAGGACGTTCCAGGAAATCTAAGAGCTTGGTTCGTGTATCTTAGGATGAGGTTGTCGCATGTGTAGTTGGGTGAGAATCTTTTCCACAGATGTCACGTTTGTTTGTTTTAAATCTGTTGTGATTTTCTTATTCTTAAAAATTGCTTATTTCTTGTGTTCGTTAAAAGAATTTCACAATTTGTTACAATATGTTTTTCGAGTGAGGACTTGCTTCTATGGTAGAAAGTTCAGGGTACGTCAGCCAATTACATTGGTTTAAAGGTTTCTGTGTGATAAAACAAGGATGCGATACTTTGGAAATTGCTTTCGGCTGACAATTGGAGGAATAATATACAACTGTAAGATTTGTCGGTTTATGAAAAGATTGGATAATTGAATCCATGTTTTTATCGACATAAGAGATCAGACTTGAATTAGTCAATGGAGATAGGACGTTCCAGGAAATTCAACATTGTTGTCATTCGAGCGACGACACAGAGAGTAAGCATTGTAGTCTACTAGTAACCGAGATGCAAGAAATTACGGTATAAGGTACTTGATTTAAGGATCGAGGAGTTGTCTGATTTGATTCAGAAAGATATAGTTTTGAGTCTATGCAATCGGTTGTTGTGCGAAAAGGAAGATAAAAAGGAATACATCAGATTTGAACTTTCGAATAGAGAGCATAGTCCAGGATCACAGAAGTTTCATGTGAAGGGGAGCGATACTAAAAGTAAGTTCATTTGAAAATGCATCACTTAGAGGCACTTCACTTGGGTGTGACGGATTGGATATCTAATCGGTGAGATGTATTTTCCATAATTGAGCATAGTCTACTTGGTTGCTTAGTAGTTGTTGACGAGAACGACAAATCTACGTGGACTCGATACGACTTTTCAAGATCGAAACAGTTTTTCGGTTGATTTGGTTATTGAAAGTGAAACTTTTCAAATAAAGTCGTGGATTTTCAGATCATACGAGAGTAGTAGACTGTTGGTATGTTTCTGTTCATAAAGACTTTATTTGGATCGAGTATTGAAGGGTATACTAGCTTTTTTGCCCAAACTGGATTAGACATTCTTAATGAAGGATTGGGAAGAAAAATGAGTAATGTAGAAATGACAACTTAATATCCTCAATTCCTCCTCATTTTTAACCAAAAAGAACAAAACTTCAAGGTAATGCAGCTAATGTCTTACATCAATTGTAAAATTACTCTCGATAGAAATGTATATATAGCATCAACATTTACAATTTTCAAAAAAGATCTGGTGCATTCATCTTGGTCAACTGAGACAATACTAATTCACATAGTTGAATTAGACTCTCTTCCTTGCATAGACACCTTTCATACATTTTTACATTTTTCAAGGCACATGCATGATACTTGCTACTACATCATATAATCCCTTTCCTAAAATATTTAAGATTTACAGGTAAAAGGCATTGGTCTGTCTAATTTATAACACTGATTTCTTTTCATATTTCCCTTCACTTTTTAGAAGATAACAGTTATGCGCCTAAACTATTTCTTTGTCCAAAGACTTCTTTTGCATCTGACATCCATATACTTGACAATTTCAAGCTATCCCACATTGAAAAAGATGAACATATCATTATCTCATTTCCCACATGCAAAGACGACTCAACATTATATCTAGTAAACTTTTGTCAACTACAGATATTACCATATTCAAATAAACTTCTTGCAATCATTTATATAATCCAGGGCTACAACTATAGATAGAATGAACCCAGTAACACATAACAATTTGATTTTCAGGTATATGGTGTCCCTAAAGTTGCCTTCCTTATTTTCAGGTATATGAACACCTAGAATACTCGATGCTAACAGGGTAACCTCCTTCCATATTGGTAAACTTAAACTACATGACAGATGCCAAATTGAATATAAAAAAGAAACCATGACAGAACAAAAACACTAATTTTGCAGTAGGGGAAATCTTTACTTACCTGAACAATTTGCACATTTGTTTGTGGATGAGTATTAAAAGAGCTACACACTTAAATTCAACCAATCAATCAAATCAAAACCTTATTTTTTAAGATTTGATCAGATACTCCAATATATATGATAAGCAAATAAAATTCCACAATCAACTTCCTGCATTCCTAAAAAGAAAAAAGAATAAAGTTGTGATTAGATCGGGTAATAGATTGAGATATCAATATGAAATTGTAAAGAGAGGATATTGGTACTGCACATTTCAATTTTTCCACAGAAGAATCGGTTTAGCATATAAGCCTCAGACCATGTTAAAAAAAAAAACACAAAAACCTACACACGGAAAGAGTTCGAAACTTGAAAAATCCTGTTGCAAGACTGAACTGTCACTTTACTATTAAAAAACATATGCAAGTAAAACAGGCACATACGTAAAGATGATACATTCTCACAAACCAATGCCTTGTCAACTTTTACTAGATTAGCATGTTCATTCCCAAAACTATGTTCTTCAAAAATTTTCATTCTAGAAGATCTAAGTAATGAAACAAATTAAACCTAAAGAAAAAAAGGATAAAAAAATCAGCGCCAGAAAACATAAAACAAATATTCAGTTGGAACAAACATTGAAACATAAATTACCTAAATAAGAAGACAAAAGTAATAGAATGAAGAACACTAAAGCAACTTACTATTTTACCTAAATAAGAAGACAAAAGTAATAGAATGAAGAACACTAAACCCTGATATGCCGGCCCGCGCGATGCCGCGGGGTTTTATATTTTTCTCCGTTGTGCAGGGTCGTTTTTTTTTTTTTCATATGGCAAGGATGATAATCTGTATAGAAACTACATCAACAAAATAGGATATATAAATGACACTGATTTGAAAATTCTACTTCCTAGTGTTGCATTGATTTCTCATGGTTTTAATAGTAGTTCATCACTAAGTTCCTTGAAGACATCCGAGCACTTTGGACACCTTCTGGTCCCTCTAGGCTTCTGTTAACTCTGCTTCAAAGTTGCTGAACTTCTCTTCATCTCCTGCTCCTGCAAAGCTTTTTTGTGCTTGTTAGTCATATCATTAATTCAAAGTTTTCTAAACATAACTTACTCAAGCATCTATTAAACATACATCAACAGAAGCCTGGGACATACTTTCTAAAGATAACTTCATACCATCAACATATTCAACACCAACTGCTATCAACAGAAAAACAAAATACAAAAAACAATGCAATATACAAATTTGTAGTGCACTTTTGTCCGGGGACATACTTGTATCAGTCACTATTCTGCTTTCATTAACTTCCTCATCCTCACTGTAAGTCATCCTCAAACTCAGTTGTACCAATCCTCATATGTTATGTTCAACCTGCACCCATGTTCACACATTATTACACATCGTACAGGATTAAGATTCAATTAGCTAAGTAAACAAATATGAATCAGAACTACCAATTGGATATAGAGATAAAAAATAAAAATAAAAAAACTTTATCCATTTTGTTGCAGCTAAGAAGACGTCCTCCCTACGACTTTTATTTGCCAACAAAGCTGTAATAATTGTAATAATAAACACAACCAAGGCTAAAGAATTTATACCGATGAAGAGATTATGGAAACCACCGATTGAAATACCTTAATTTGTAATGACTCTTTAAATTTCTCCTTAGTTTGTCACTGAAAACTGCATTTTTATTGGCTCTCACTACTGGAAAAAGACACTTAATTAGGAGACGGAATAGTTTCGTCTCCTAAGTAACAAAATTCGTCTCTTAAGTACTTAGGCGACGGAATATTCGTCGCCTAAGATCCGTTGCCTAAGTGGCGTGAGGTAGGTGTTAGGACGACAAAAAATTGAGTTCCGTCGACTAAAAATTACTTAGGCGACGGAATAATTACGCGACGGAATTTTTGTCGTCTCCTAAGTACTTAGGCGACGGATATTGTTTAATGACAAAAAAAAAAATATTTTTCCCCTAGGCGATGGAATTATTGGATTCCGTCGCTAAGTCTGAAAAAAAAAATTAAAATTAACATCGCCGTTGCAGTGGCCTCTGCCCCAAATACCACCACCACCACCGAAATAGAAACCATAACACCGCCCCCAAACTCAACCAGTCCAACCCTAAAATGTATCACATCTTCCCCAAAACCATCAAAAATCCATATCAACATATATTGATTTATTCCTATCCAAACCAACCTCACCTATTTCTCTCCCTCTAAACCCGAATGGACGGCGGCGGCCCACTTCACTCTCGCCCGTCAATCCTTGCTCGCCCCCGATCAGGCCGACCCGAGCGTCGCAGCCGCTGACGGCGGCGTCATCAACCCGCGTGTCCGCCTCATGTACTTGACCAACGATGGAGGAGAGCGGTGGTCTTGCCGGTGAACATGGGGACCTCGCCGGAGAGGCAGTGCTGGAATCAGTGTTGAGGGGGATGGAGGGTGTGAATGAAGCCATGAGTTTGAAAAGGGGTTTGAAATTAGGGAAGAGAATGAGAGTGGAGAAGAGAAGTGAAGGAAGAGAGGGAGCTAGGTGGGAGTCTGGAGAAGGGAGGGGAGAGGAAGAGAAGGGATTGAGAAACAAAAATGAAAGGGGGCGGAGATGAGATGAGAGAGAGGGTGAGGTTAAGTTTAATTGGATAGGGTTAGTTTTAATGAGATGAGAGATGAATTTTTTTTTGAAAAAATTTAGTTTGAATTTAAGTTAAAAAGAAACGAAAATTTTTAAATTTTTGGTTTGAGTTTTCCTGAAATGTTTTGGCGGAAATGTTGCCGCTAAAAATTTCGGTACTTAGGCGACGATAAGTTATACTTTCGTCGCGTAAGTAATTAATTATTTTATTTTATTTTTAAAAAAATAATAATTCCGTCGCCTAAGTAAAATTTTCCGTGGTCTAAAAATTTTCCGTCGTCTAAGAGATTTTTAGACCACGGAATACATTTTCGTCGCCTAAGTAATTAATTTTTTATTTTTTTATTTTTTAAAAATAATTCCGTCGCCTAAGTAAAATTTTCCGTCGCCTAAGTATATATTTCCGTCGTCTAAGAGATTCTTAGACCACGGAATACATTTCCGTCGCCTAAGTAATTCTTTTTTTTTAAATAATTCCGTCGCCTAAGTATATATTTCAGTCGTCTAAGAGATTCTTAGACCACGGAATACATTTTCGTCGCCTAAGTCCTTCTTAGGCTACGAAACTATTTTCCGTCGTCTAAGTCGCACTTAGGCCACGAAATTAATATAATTCCGTCGCCTAGGTTCTTTTTTCTAGTAGTGTCTGCACCCAAAATGAGAATAGAAAAAAACAGGATTAGGGGTAGAACTAAAAGGAAAACATGAGAAATATTGAGAATTTGGAGCTGACAAGTGAAAAATAAAAATAAAAAATAAAAAAGCAGCACACAAAAGATAAATTAGTAAACAATGATATTACCTTGTAGTCACCAGTCTGCCTCCAAAATCATATCAAACATAGAAACGAAAGTGGGAACAGAGCTCTCTCTCTCCTTCCTAGACTTTGGACTTTAACCAAAAGAAATCTGCAATTATAAAGGAACAGAGGAAAAACAAAAAAACCTGATGGTAAAATTGCTGCAATTTGCTAGTTTACTCTAAAGAGGGTAAGATATGGTTGCTGCATATTTGATTTCGAACCTTGTTGCAAAAATAAGCATGCTTCATTCTTAAGTAATAAAGATGCTTATTACCATGAGTATACATCACCTTTCAGGCAAGCTCCCGAATAGGAGAATGCTAATTTTTTCAAAGTATATCAAATAGCCAAATCTAACGGAAGTGATGAGGTACTATCAGAAGGGTAAATAAACACAACAGGAAGGAAATTAATTACTACTGAACCAAACTGCAAGTAATCAAGTTACATCCTAAATCCTACACCACTGGACACAGTAAACTAACATACAGGAGTACTCAAACAATAAATGGAAATCAGTAACAATTATTCATCTAAGTGGCAATCTAATTCAGCACAAAAAGAATAAAAACATATGTAATATTGAACACAACTGAGAATGAAACTATTTAACATACATGGTCTTCACGTTTTCTTTTCTAGCACTTCAACACCTAAACAAATGAAGTTAATGTCAATTAAGGTCATTATCAACTATCTTATATAGAATACTGGAAACTCCAAATAGTATGAAACATATATTTACTAATTACAAAACCTGGATTGAAACAGAACTTGTTAATGCTAAAATTTCAATAGATATCAAATCATAGCATGTAGGACTAAAAGAAAAAGTAAATTAACCACCATAACATATTAATGATACATTTGTCCAGTGGCATGTCCTCACCAAAATTACTGCCTTAACAAAAGCAAATGAGGTTTTCTGATCTTACCTTGCACCCCTTAAATACTGCACAACTTCCCAACTCAATGAGATTTAAGCTGATTGACATTACAAAACTAAAGAGGAAGACTTTACCACAGTAAAAGGGAGAATAATATTACTACCTTACGAATTGATCATCCTCAAGAAGCTTTGACCAAATCTGCAATCAATGAAGAAGAATAGTCATACAGACATATGTCAAAATTGTAAACTTGATCTCTAACTACACCCAACAAAATGCTTCCACCAATACTGAACAATATTACACAGTACTCTACTGACCAAAACATTCTAATAAGACAACCCAACACCTGGTAGTACTGTCCCACAAAGTACGACGACCCTACCAGCTCAAATACGCACACAAATACAAAAATACATACACAAAAAATTACACACTGAATAAGAGTACATAGAGACTGAATCTGACCTGAACAACATTAGCAGGTACAGGATACGAACTCGCCATTGCTTCCTCCAACTCTCAAAGCATGCAATCGCACTACACGAATTTGAAAACTCTTTGCTAAAACCCTAACTCACTGATCGGCCACAGATCCGGCTATATCTCTGAAACCCTAAACCCCAGCTTCGCGGCGTCTCGGGATTCCCTAACCTCACCGACCTCCAACCTAATAAAAAATTCAATGAATGAATCATGAAAGAAAGTGATGACAGAACCGGAGACGGAGGCAGAAACGGAGGCGGAGACGGAGACGGAAGCGGAGGCAGAGGCGGACGATGATTTCTTTCTCTCGGAAGCTTGAAGTGAGAACGAAGCGGTGGAATCCCCCAACTCGAAGCTCTCCAAACGGATTTTTCGGATGATGAAGGTAACTGAGACAGACAGAAAGAGCCTAATCCCTCAAAAACGTCAGATCAATTTGAGTGAAATCAAATCAGATAGTGAGAAGAAAGGGAGGATTCAAATCCAAATTTGCACATGCACATCCAAATTCGCACATCAAAAGCAAAGAATCACCAGGTTGTTCCTCTCGAAACCAATCACTGAAGTCGATAGCCAGAAATTGAAGACCCGTTCGTTCCAAAACCAACACAGCAATATCAGATTGAGAGAGAAAGCGAGAGAGCAAAAGCATGCAAAAGCAGAAGGATAAGAGAGGGGAAAAGGAAAAGGTCTAGAGATCGATCTCGATTCTTCTGGAGGTGTGCCGAGAGAGAGAACTGATTAATGAAGAAGAAGAAGAGAGATCGCTCAAGAAATCCAGGTCCAACAGCGAGATGCGATGCAGGCCCAAGCCCGATTCTTAACAACAGTTAGGCGGCGCGAGGCCGCATAATATCTAGTTAAATATGTATGTTGGCGAAAGTTATTTGACAAAGATGAATTTCAAATCTGCAAAACAGGAATGATGTGGTTGTTTATTCATTGAAGATTGCCTTAAAATGATAAGTGGATTTGGATACGAGTCAGTCATAGGTGTGGAAAGGAAATGGAAATGCATAGTTAGTTACCGATATTCGGAATTAGGATGAATTAAAGAATGTGTTAAGATATAAGTCTCATCTCAGGAAAATAAGACTTTGCTTGTGGGTTTATAAGGGTTTAGGTCACTCCATTCATTGTCAATTGGTTTTGGATGTGAACCCCAGACTACTTTATTATAGTATCAGAGCGGGTTACTCGTGTCCATGTGTGAAGCCCAAATTGCCACACGAACTTCACGTCACTCCAAATGTTGTCCACGTGTTAGGCTTGAAAATTCACCACACGTGCGGGGGCATGTTGAGATATAAATCCCACATCGGGAAAATTGGACCTTGCCTGTGGGTTTATAAGGGTTTGAGCCACTCCACTCATTGTCAATTGGTTTTGGATGTAAACCCCATACTACTTTATCAGAGTGAGAGAGAAGGAAGGAGATGATAAATGAAAGAGAAAGACTTGCACTTTGAGTTTTGAGTCGAGTCTTTCATGCTACCTTGGAGAAGCAAGTGTCAACAACTAAATAAGTGGAATGAAAGGGTAAGTCGAAATAAAACATGAGCAGGACGAATGAAAAGAAAAGGAAAGCTTAAAGATGGTCACTTTGAAGGCAAATACTTGTGTGCCTTAAGGTATGGATACCTTAACCACATGGGTGTTTATGATTGGTTCATTGCTTAAAAGGATGACCTGCTACCCCTTTAGCCGGTCATATGACCGTTTGAAGATTTAAAGCATCTAAACTGACGGAGTGATGATAGGTGCATTCTATGCAACGTTCTTAATGTATTTCCGACCCTATTTAGTTATGTAATTCCTTTAACAATATTGATTTTAACTTAGTTTGTGTTTTTAGGTCACAAATAAAGCCGAGGAGCACAAAAGAGGCAAAAGAGGAGAAATCTTGAAGGAAAAGGAATCCATATGGCGCAAGGAAAGAAATCAGAAAATCTGCCAGGAATAGTCAGTCAACTTCGACAGAGAATTGTGATCAGCTCACAACGATCCAGGAGATGAACTTTATATCAGCGCAAAACCTGCATCAAATAAACCCTTTTTATCGTTAGTAGCATTGAGTAAGTAGGGTATCGTATAGGGCCGGGGATTGAGGGTACCTTGCAAAACAAAGCGTTAGAAAAACACAACAAATATTAACAAGTAATAAAACATTTAAACAATTTACAAAAGTAGCTACTGTTCCATAGAACAGCAGTCGAAAACCTAATTAAAAACCTA
>NW_004443433.1:67536-74311 GCF_000184155.1 Fragaria vesca subsp. vesca
CTGGGAGAATGACACGTGGCGATCCAAGTGATGTGGGGTTCGGCCAATGGAGAGTGGTGCTTTGTGTGAAATGAATGAGCGGTCGAGATTTTAGGGTTGGGTTTAGAATCGACGACCAAGAGAGATGACACGCTGGCGATCCAAGGGAATAAAGGTCAGGCCGATGGAGTGGTTCTTTGAGAGCTACTGTTATCATGAGTCATGTCTACTGTTTACATGAGTTAAGTCTATTGTTATCATAAGTCATGTCTACTATTTACATGAGTTGAGTCTAGTATTGTTATCTTTGTTTTTGGGAGGCTGCTTTCTCCTAGAACATATGTGACATCTCTTGAAGAATATATAGAGCTACTTGTTCTTAATGAACGCACAAAGGTGACATCTTGTGTATATAGAGCTACTTGTTCCTAATTATCGACCTAATGTAGTACTTCTCGTGTATATAGAGCTATTTGTTCCTAATGATCGAGCAAATGTGAAATCTCGTATATAGGGCTACTCGTTTTAATAATCGAGCTAACAATACATCTCGTGTATGTAAGGCTAGTTGTTCCTAATGATCGAGCTAACGTGATTATCTTGTCTATAGGGGCGCTTGTATGTAATGATCGATCTAATGTGACACCACCATGTATAAAAGGTTATTTGTTCCTAACGATTTCCATAACGTGATTATCTTGTCTATAGGGGTGCTTGTATGTAATGATAGATCTAATATAATACGTATTGTGTATACGGGGCTACTTGTTTCATAATAATCGAGTTAAAGGTAGATCGGAAGTAGGGTTTAAATGTTTAGGGTTTAGGGTTTAGGGTTTACATGATTGTGCCGTTGAGATTTGAATTAGGGTATAGAGCGGACGGCTTGGAGCATGACACGTGGCGATCCAAGTGATGTGGGGTTCGGCCAATGGAGAGCAGGAGAGATGACACGTTGGGTCAGGAAAACCCTAAAATATTGTCTTCCTTCCAGCCGCACACCCTCTGTTTTCTCCTTCCCCGCTCCATAACTCCCAACTTCTTCTTTTTCACTGAAACCATGTACCGGCGACAACGGCTGCGCCCTATGAGGGGCGCTCCTCGCAATCTTGGCCACCGATCTGTTCAGGAACAATTAGATCCGGTTCACTCAGTTCATATTATTGTTTCCGCCTCCTCTTCGTCTTCGGACTCATCCCGGCGTTCTCCTAGCTCTTCGAAGAGGGCTAGGCGCTCCACCTCTGCATCTTCTGACGACTCAATGAGTTCTGAAGAACTTGTTTTGGACAATTTGTCAAACGAGGTACGTACTGAGTTAATGATTCTGTATGATTAGTTCATATTGAGTTTAAGTTTTCTGGATCTTGTGTGCTGATGACATGATTTTTTGGCAGGTTAATTCGATGCAGGAAAAAAATGTTGTGAGGCTAGACAAGTTACTGAGAAAGATCCAGGTATATTTTGCTCCTGCATATTGTTATGTGGTATGTGTTTTGGGTTTTTGTAAACTTACCTGATATGCTTTCTATATTTGGTTTGGAGCTGCATTGAATTTATGTGATCTAAATCTGTACTTGGTTTGGTTTGGTTTGCATTACTGGTGTTTAAGCTCCAGAATGTGAATTTTGGAATTGGAAATTTCTATGAACATGCCTCTTTGTTCGTCTTTTCTGTTGCTTTTGTTTTTATCTCTCTTGTGAATTGTACATGAATTTTGTTACTAAGTTAGTTAGTAAGTGGATGTGGGAGCTCTAATTTTGTTTCTATATTTTTGTTGCAAGGACTCATCGTCGCGTCCTAGTACCTCTTCAACTATATGCAGGAGCTGTAAGAGGGCTAGGCACTCCAAGGACTCATCCTCGCGTCCTCGTACCTTTTATGAGGCCACTGATGCCGCTCTGCCCCCTAAAGGAAAAGGGAAGAGCCCAGCTATAGAGGTAGAGGTATGTGTTTCTGTGTTATGTTGGCACCCTGAGTCTTCAACGTAAGAGAAAATTATTGTGTTTAGTTCACGTGTTCCTGAATTAGTTCTGGTGTTGTTTATGATAGGACTCTGAGTTTGGGAAGCCTCAGAACATACCGGTTTCGCATATCTCTCAGCCTAATACCCCTCCACCCTTATACCCCATCACATTGACTCATGTTTGGAGTACCCTCCAAGCTTTAGTCCGGCAAATTGACACCCTCTCAGGAGTTGTCCGAGTACTTCATGAAGATTACAAATATGAAAACGAGGAGAGAGCCGAAAAAGAAAGCAATCGCAAGGATGGAGGGGAGCAGGGGAAAACACCCAGCAGTTAGTTTCCATAGTTAATGTAACTGACTTTAACATGGCTCTTTAGCTATTAGGCTGGACCACCAGTTGCCCATTTTGTTTGCCAAACCATTTTTGTTCATTTCTTTGCTTCCCCTATTTTGCTTCCCCTATAAGCAATGTCACAAAACAGTTGGAAGTGCAATGTATGTGTCTTAGCATGTTCCGTACCATTTTTGTTCAGTGTGCATGTTACCATCGGGCAATTTGTATCTTAGCATGTTCCCTACTCTTAGAAATGCAAATTTGACATCACACTATAGTGACGTAACTACACTGATTTGGGCGCCAATTCCCTTTTCAGTTTCGTGTGTGGCGGTCAAGTTTGGAAATTTCAATTTAGTGTGTGGCGGCAAATTTGGAAATTTGGCATGAATTTGAAATCACCAAATTCCCTCCTATAGTCCCTTCGTTATTTAAAGAGGGTTTCATTTCACTGCACACCACAACCTGTTTATTGAAAGATGTCTTCACTAACCGAATCACCTTGGAGTCACAAATCAGATGTGGAGCATGAAATTGTACAGAAGAAACCCAGGGTGGATGTCGAAGAAGTAATGAAAATAGTAATCTGTTCAGCAATCTGTTCTGATGCTGAAGTAGGATTTTGATTTCCCGAAAGTCTACTTCTTTGTGCTTTTGTTTATGTAGATGGTAGACATTTCTAATGAAAACAGTAGATGTGTCTTATGTTAGTTGTAGACTTTGCAACTTTTGCCATCTAAATGGTTCGAACACAAGTACCACTACCAGGACAAGCACTTTAGCCGACGAAAAATTTTCGTCGGTCTGTTATCTTAATTCATCGGCTCAGATCTTAGCCGACGAAGGCTCGTCGGCTATAGTGTCATCGGGAAAAGGTCGTCGGTGATGACTTTAGCCGACGAAATTTTTTTTTCGTCGGCTATAGTCCCACAGTTAGCCGACGAAAAACATGTCGTCGGTTTTTTTCCCAGACTTTAGCCGACGAAACAATTAAGATATTCGTCGGCTAAAGTGTGTAATAAATAATTAAAAAATAACTATAGCCGACGAAATTTACTATATTTCGTCGGCTAAACCTTATAAAAAATTTAAAAAAATAACTATAGCCGACGAAATATACTCGGCTAAACCTTATAAAAAAATTAAAAAAATAACTATAGCCGACGAAACATGCCATAATTCGTCGGCTAAACCTTATAAAAAAAATTAAAAATACTATAGCCGACGAATATAGTATTTAAACATCGTCGGCTAAAGTTGCTGGGTTTTGAAAAAAAAACTGCAGAAACTTTCGGCCACCTCCAATCACGACCAAAATTTGACAGAATCTTCCTCTCAACATTTCGAACAACTTTCTAGAAGAAGTCGAAGCTCAATTCTAAGCCTAAACAGGTCAATCGACTGAAAATATAAAAATCCCCAATTTTAAACCCTAAAAACTTTAAATCTTCGATTCTCTTCACACACACCGAATCGAGCTACCAAATTCTGGGGGAATGTAGTACTAATCAAACTCAACTTATCCATATATAGAACTCACCAAATGGTGACCTAAGGAAGGAGAAATTCGATCGACACCGAATCCGAACCGACGGAGTTTTGGAGCTCGATTTTTCCCTCACGGCGGCGCCACTCGATGCACCACTTATCCAGCAATGAAGTAGAGACGACGGCGAAGCTTTTGGGACAAGTATGGCGGTCTCCGGTGGCTTGACGGCGGAGCTAGGCCGAGAAGAAAATCTGGCAGATAATAGACTTCTTACCATCCATCTTCGCCTATATAAAGAACTTTAGCCGACTAAATTCTTTATTTTCGTCGGCTAAACTCTTTTGAAAATTTTGGTTGACCGCCAAAAAATTTTGGTTGAAAATTTTGAAAATTTTTTGACTTTAGCCGACGACTTTTCATATATTTTCGTCGGCTAAAGTCCTTTGAAAATTTTCCTCCAACTTTGGTTTACCGCCTAAAAAATTTTGAAATTTTTTTACCTTAGCCGACGACTTTTCATATATTTTCGTCGGCTAAAGTCTTTAAATTCACGAAAACGCTCATATCTCGCCCTATATTGCGTAGTTTGGTCAAATCTTCCACACGAAAAACTCTCACGTAGATGAGACGCAACCGTCTATATAAAAATTTTGAGACATTTACCTTCCGACTATAGGGCTCCCCATAAGGAATAATAACGGTAAATAGAGTTGACCGCTACTATCGGCTTCGAGACTTTACCCGATTTACGTGATTTTTGAATCATAGCCGTATTTCACCATTCTGAACACATCTTATTTCACGAGATTTTTAATAATTTTACTTACTATGTAGAGTTGGTTCATAAAGTTGTATAACCTACTAAACAAGTTATACAACATTAGTAGACACGTTGTGATTCCGATGACTAAAATTCACAAACCAAAATTCGACCGTCAGATATGACCATTATGACGAAATATGTCTATGGTAAAAAATTCAACTGGATCTGACAACGTTAAGAGCTCGATCGAAACGGTCAACCATAATCCATCGTCACTTATCACACAAAAACGCTCATATCTCCCTCTATATTACGTAGTTTGGTCAAACCTTCCACACAAAAAACTCTCACGTAGATGAGACGCAATTGCCCATATAAAAATTTTGAGACATTTACCTTCCGACGATAGGGCACCCTATAAACCCGAATAACGGTAAATAGTAGACACGTTGTGATTCCGATGACTAAAATTCACAAACCAAAATTCGACTGTCAGACATGATCATTATGACGAAAGATTTCTATGATAAAAAATTCAACTGGATTCGACAATGTTAAGGGCTCGATCGAAACGGTCAACTCTAATCGAAAATAAGAAAACTACATTTTGAAGCCCTAAACGGACTCGGATGGCCAAAAAAGCCTATACATCATGGCTAACATTTTAAAAATTTCGTCGGCTAAAGTTTAAAAATTTCGTCGGCTAAACTTTTAAAAATTTCGTCGGCTAAACTTTTAAAATTTCGTCGGCTAAAGTTCACAGACTATAGCCGACGAAAAAAATTATTCAGCCGACAAAATATTAATTTCGTCAGCTAAAGTTGACCATAGCCGACAAAAATTTTAAATTAGCCGACGAAAAAAAATTCGTCGGCTAAAGTGGACAAAAAAAAAATTCGTTGGGCTGGTTTTTTTATTTTCGTCGGCTAAAGCCTTTCTTCTGGTAGTGTACCATTTTTATTTCCAGGAAGTCTACTTCTTTGTGATTTTGTTTATGTAAATGGTAGATGTTTCTCATTAAACCAGTAGATGTTGCTTATGTTAGTTGTAGACTTTGCAACTTTTGCCATCTAAATGGTTCGAACACAAGTATCATTTTGATTTTTAAAAAGTCTACTTCTTTGTGATTTTGTTTAAGTAAATGGTAGACATTTCTACAGAAAATAATAGATGTGTCAAAATAACTTCCCTCATCACCAAAAATCATCACAGTAACTTCACTAATGGCTGCGACGTACATCTTTGTTCACACCCTTCTTAGACCGAGCCCTGGTGTTTTGTTTTCCTTCAACCTTCCTCATTCTTGCCTCCTTTTCCAAGTTATCCTCCTTTGTATCCTCCTTCTTCACTGTCTCTTGTAAAACCATTCTCAAGAGGCTATTGTACTTGCTTTTTATCATATAAAGCAGCATTTCAATACGAGTCTCTTCTGATTTGAACTACAATATTTAAACATGTATATGTGTCAATGTCTCGAGTGATTTCATGAAACAAAAGATGAATTGATTAGTCCTTCAGATTACTTACATTACGCCACCACTTCTCACTATAACGCTGCATGTGTCGGATCACAAAAATAGCACAATCAGCATCGGATTGTTTGGCCTCCATCCGGTCCACCAACCTGAATTCTGTAAACTTCTTCTTCTTTGATGTCACAAATACATTGTTGCGGTAAATATGGTCCAGTGCTTGCAGCTGCATAACAAAAAACATATCATGTTTTGCTTAGAACACAAAAGATTACATCAACATACATAGTTGCTGACCTAGAGAATCTGACTTACAATTGCCTTGCACTTGTTCCTCCTACTATTTGTGTCATGCATGCTATCCCAATATTCTGCTTCTTCAGTATCCAATCGCACAACGAACAAGAAATAGTGATCCGAATCATGGACTGGTATGAAAATCTGTTCCAACGGTATGAATGTAGTGTTTGTTGAACATCTCATAGAATAATGTAGACAGGGTAAGACTAAAAATATGTTCAAGTGTATTTGACTTGCCTTCTCGCAAGTATGGATAAGATGATCAAATCTCCTCACACATAAGTCTTTTGATCGCAGACCCAAAGAAGTTTTCGGCTTGGCATTTTCCGGAAACAACTTTTCCGCAAAGAAGGTAGGGAAGAACACACTAGTATGGTCCTCACCCCTTTCTAGATGTAATATGTCAGTGAAGCAGTTCACGGCAAATGTCCCGAGCCATCTGTTACGTTGGAATTTTTGAGCCCCATCCCGAG
>NW_004443434.1:0-11647 GCF_000184155.1 Fragaria vesca subsp. vesca
TACTACTACTACTACTACTACTACTACTACTACTACTACTACTACTACTACTACTACTACTACTACTACTAACTACTACTACTAACTACTACTACTACTACTACTACTACTACTACTACTACTACTACTACTACTACTACTACTACTACTACTACTACTACTCTACTCACTCTCTCTCTCTCTCTCTCTCTCTCTCTCTCTCTCTCTCTCTCTCTCTCTCTCTCTCTCTCTCTCTCTCTCTCTCTCTCTCTAGACCATCACTCTCATGCCGGCGCTCTCTCTCCATTCTCATCACTCCTTCCTTCGCCGCCACCTTCAACTGCACCACCCCTACCAACGCCACCTCCAACTGCCACGCGCTCATCGACTTCGTCCCCACAAACGCCACCACTCTCAACACCGTCAAGACCTTCTTCAACATCACCGGGCCACCTCCCCCTCTCGACTCACCCGTCCCCGCCGTCAACAAGCTCCTCGTCCCCTTCTCTTGCACCAAGCCTCAGATCTGGGTCACCACAGACGCCGCTGCCGCCACATTTCTCTCTCTACCAAGCCTTCCCGCCGACCTACCACCGTCCCTCGAAATTTCAAAGGGGTAAGAAATCAAGGTAAGTTCTTCAATTTTTCTAGTTTGATTAGCTTTGATGATAGATTTATGTGTTTTTGTTTAATTTGATTTTAATTTTAATTTTGGTTAGGATGTGATTAGTATGATGGTGGTAGCATAAATGGTGGTTATTTGGTACGATGGTGGTGGTGGTGGTATATTTGGGGCAGATTGTTGGCATGAAATTGAAAGGGAGATATTGTATTAAAGTTTACTGACCCCCAATGGAAGTTTAGAAGTTTACTGGGGGCAGTAAACTTCTACTGGGTTTACTAGGGGGCAATAAATTTATTTATTACGGTAAGAATGAGTATCTGTTGTGTATAATTGGCATGAAATTGAAAGGGAAATACTGTATTGAATTTTACTGACCCCCAGTAGAAGTTTACTGGGGGGCAGTAAACTTCTACTAGGTTCACTAAGAGCTAATAAAGTTGTTTATTAAGGTAAGAATTAATATCTATTGTGTGTTGTGCCCCTGAAGTTGAAAGGGAGTTATTTTTTGCAAGTTTACTGATCCCCAGTAAACTTCTACTGGGGGGCAGTAAATTTTATTTTTTCCATATGCAGTTTATAAATTCAAGTTTTTACTACATATATGCAGGATGAGAAGACGTTCAAGACATTTAGTTGTGACTTCTGAAACCTGCGGTGGTGGTGGTATTTGGGGCGGTCGGAGTGAGTGGATAAAAATATGCGGTGGCGTTTTTTTTTTTTTCCTTCAACTATTCCGTCTCCTAAGTGGATAATTTTTTTTTCATTATAAAATAAAATCTGTCGCCTAAGTGCTTAAGAGACGAAAGTATTCTGTCGCCTAAGAACCACTTAGGCGACAGAATTTTAGGTTTCATCGCCTAAGTCTCTACCTTACCACACTTAGGCGACAAATCTTAGCCAACGGACGTTCCGTCTCCTAAGTACTTAGGAGACGAAATCTGTCACTTAGGAGACGAAATAATTCCGTCTCCTAGGTGCTTTTTTCCAGTAGTGATAATGCGCCATCTAATACCACAATGCTAAAACTTTCCAAATTAACTGCATCAAAAGAATGAAGAATGAACATTCCGTACCAAAACCACTATGATCAGTCCCATTCATCTTCCTCCTGGCCATCAATTTCGGAGTCCAGCCACAAGACTCAAACAGAACCAAAGCTTTGTAAGTCGAATCTACGAAAGCCTTCAACTCTTCCGGACTCTTGAGCAATTTGAATGGAAGCTCTATCTTCATCTAAAACTGACAAATAAGGACGAATTGACGCCAAAATGTTGTTTGCTTGAAGCCTCCCTCCGTATTTGTACGAAACAGAATTGTGATAGTACAAAACTGTAATTTCCTCCCATTCCGAAGCAGCACCGATCGCAGTGGCCACCATCTTCTCTGTGTTTCTATGCAACACCATCAGCGATCGATGATGGAAAACCAGACTGGCTTCCGCAAACCGCCGCTGGGCTATGAAAGCTTCTTCCCCGCCGCCGCCGACTAGACCGGTGAGAAGGAGGACGGTGAACAGTGCATGTGGGGTGAGTCCGGTCGATCTAGATCCAGAGAGAGAGAGAGAGAAGTAGATCTGGACGTGAGAGAGAGATAGAGGTGGGAGAAGAGAGATAAGAGAGATAATAATCAAGGGTAATTTGGTCAGGAAAAAATCACTAAAAGTTAAAAATTTTGTTAGTGGGAATAGATGTTTAAGAGTTTATAGGGTTGATGGGAATTTTATATTCTAATTTTGTTAGTGGAAAAAAATCTTTAAATTTAGGGCTAATGAGCATTTTCCCATAATATAAGCATATATAGTCGTTTCCTTCTAATTCCATAATCTACAAAACTCGTTCAAGAAAGAACTGAAAAATGGAAGCATGCCATATATACTTTCAATCCATAATCTACAGAATCTAACCATGTGTTTATCGAGAATTGAAAACTTGAGAGAGAGAGAGAGAGAGAGAGAGAGAGAGAGAGAACATTAACATGACGAAATTCAAAGTGAAGAAAGTTACGGGATAACTGCAATTTCATCTTGCTTTCATCCGACTTGGGCTCTTATTATATGCTGATGGATGCTTTTAGTATGTGTTGTCTCTATTCATATATGCACACTGGTTCATTATGTCCATATATATCAATGCTTGAATATGAGCAAAATGCAAATGCGTCTTTGCATTGCTACTCTTTTAGGTAACTAGTGCTACAAATGCCATTTATATATGCCAATGACGATCACTAATATTTGTTTGCTCGAGTCTAAGTTGCCATATGGTGTTTCGCGCAATATTGATAAAGTGACGACATTTTAATGTTGTTCATCGTAATTATTCATATTATTCAACATTGTAGATTTAGCTCGATCTGCATCTCAATTAACCTAACATCCGATAAGAACTATGTACGTACTCTCCCATGATCCTTTAGTTTTCCGGAGCTTTGGTCGATATGCTTGATGATAAGCCTCTTCGTTTGAAACCCGTAGATTCAATTTGAATATATACTGCTAGCTTAGCAAATGACTTATTGTCTTGTTGTTGAACTGAAAATATACTACTACTCTACTAGCTCAGCAAATGATCACTTATTGTCACTATGTACCAATATAAGAATAGTGCATCGTGATTTCAAGATTGACGATCTAGCAATATATGTGTTGCTGGATAAGATCTCTGATTTTGGCTTGACAGAGCTTAATGAGGATATATATATATAGCAACACCCACATTAACACTTGGATATTGCTGGAACTATGCAAGTTCATTTACAATTAACTCTTTGATTTCTTATAAAATATCTTTATTGTATTGAAAACTAATTAAGGTGATTAGGTGAAGCTAGCTAGTAGCTACGTACTGAGATACAGTTAAAATGCTATATATCATGCAAATCCTCATCATTACTTTGACCCTTCTCTGCAGTGGTATTGTATGCATGGCTCCTGAGTGTGCCATATGCGTGGCAACTTTGTTGGAACTAAATTGGACTTAATACAGCTGTTAAACATTAGAACCAAATCAGTATTGAACAAGGATTGAACAACAATAAGCTTTAGACTTAAACTCAGTTTCATACATGTATTACGAGTAGTATATCATCAGTTGTAATACATAGAGGTTCATCGCATATTGACCTGAATTACATCGAATTAGTATTGTCATAGGATCATATGCCTTTACAGTTGTTAGCATTGAGTACTTACAATAATGATTTGGTTATGGGATTGAATTCGATTTCTGATCAATAATTCAATATATAAAGGAGGCTAAGTCCCTGTGTTCTCTATCGCTTGGCATTGAGCTTGCGCATCCCCATAGTGCAGCCTTGATCCAGAAACGCAGAAGACCTTGCTCTTCCATTCATCCAGTTCGTGTGCAGCTGCAGCATCCAGAAGATCGACAACATGGTGGCCTCATCCAAGAACGCTATGAAGGGAGTTTCATCTGAAGGTATACATTCCTGGTTCATACAGGAAAAGCTTAATGAATAGATTGTATCATTTGTATGTTTGTTCGTGAATGTGTGTTTGTGTTTTCATGAAAGATCCAAAACTTGATATTCATGGTTGCTTCATTCTCTAAAACCAAATATTAATAAACAGCAAAAGCAGAAGTTTATAGCTTTGGAGTCGTTGCAATAGATCAAAATTGTGAATAGAAAGAGCAAATACAATCTATACAGCAAAGGATGAGGAATTTGACCCTGGTTCGCCCACACTAAATTCGTCCTAAACACTATTCCATTCCAAAATGAAAGCCCTCCAATGAGTCATTCACTTGTTGAAACTCTTAAACTCCGAGTGGCTTGATCCCTCTCCAAGAGTACGTAGTCAACTCATTCAAATTTCCGGGTGCAGCCCCAAAAACAAACAAAACGTATAAACTGAACACATGCATTGAATTTGTTTCATTTTCTTCTCTCGGTTATATATGATTTTACTAGTTCTTCACTAGCAATTCCTTGACAAGCAAACTTTAGATAATAATTAATATGTTTTTGGAGAAAGAATATTGAAATGATCATCTCGTTCTAGCAATCGTCAGTACCGCTTCATTAATTAAATTCAGCTCAGGGAAACAAAAAAACATGAAAACTATTATATGCGTACGTATGTCCAACAATTTACCTTTCGCATGCACGTAATTCATGTCAACCCTTCGTTTTAGTTTCTTTTCACCATATTTTCCTTACCTCAAAATTGGTTTTACTTCAGCCTTATGTACGTTCTGCAAGAGATCGAGGGGGAGTCGATCTGTTGGAGTTGGTTGTTCCAGCCTTGGGTTCAGAGCATGAACATCATCGGAGGACAAAATGGTGATGCTAAAGATGTTGCTCTTATGTGCTCCTATGTACTCTAAGGCCTAAAATGTCCCAAGTTGTGAACATGCATGCTTGAAGGAAGAACATGTAGAAGTCCAAGGCCATGAGACATCACTTCTGGCTGCATAGAAGCCGTACTCGATCAAAGCATGTCAATCAATGGTCCTCTGGTTCATACAACGAATCAGAAGAGCTAGAGTGGCCATTTTTAAGCCTGCTGATCGAGTTCAGTTAAAGCTGATGAACACATTGTATAGTATTTAGCAAGTCGAGAACCTTTTGTATGTATAGTATGGTTTGTTGCTTAGCCATATCCCACCTCTTCTTGTTTTTAACAATTCCTTGTCCTTTCTTTATCTGTTAGGCTAGGAGGGAGTTTAGTTAAAGCTGATGACATTGTGTAGATACAGCTTCACGTACGTATACGGTATATCGATCATACATATGAGATAGCTGATTAAGCTACTAGCTAGGATCCGTTCCAAGCGACATATCAAAAAAGCGTAATGCTAGCTACTCTTTTCAGTTCTTCATGGAAAATACCCTTTCTAAAAATTATCGAGACTATGAAGTGTATGAAATAAACAAACAAATTTTACCCATTTTTGGAGGATATAGAAATTAAGATAAACAAATACTTGTTGGTGTAATTGCTTGTTTAGATTAATAAAGCAGTATTATATGAATCTCTCCCGCTCTTAAATCACTATCTTAAATCCTACATGAGGACGTTAAAATGTAGTACAAGAAGTGTATTGGCTAAAAACTCATTGTGGGACATAAGTTGATAGTGATATTTGGTTGACCGGTCGTCACTCCCTCCCTCTCTCTCTCTCTCTTTTATAACACACATCTTCTCTTTTGTGTTGTAAAAGCTCCTGCAGAGAAAGAGACAGACATTTTGAAGCCATGGCAGAGAACTATGAGGTTAACTCGAGAAAAGACTCTCTCTCTCTCAGTTTATGGAAAAAGTTCAATTCTTTACATAACATTTTGTTTATTTCTTCTTAGGCTGATGTGCAGGAACTGGTCAAGGAGGATTTTCTACCCTATGACGGCAACCGTTCAGCTCTGGTGGAGCGTTTTCGCCTGGCCATCATGGCTAATGATTTGGGAGCTGTGAAAGAATGTGTGGCTATTGCTGAGAGATTTAGTCCGGAATATGGCAAAAAGGTTCTCCTCAATGCTACTGACCGAGAAGGGTGGACGCCACTCTTCACTGCTCTCCAACACGATGCCAAAGAATGCTTCCATTACCTGTTCGAAAATGGTTCCGGAACCATAAGGGCCAGTGAACCAAGAGGTGATATGCACGCACTGACCTATGCTTTGGATGTTGAGAGGTATCTCTTTTGTATCAAATTTAGTTTGATTTTTGATTTGCCTCCAAAGTTTCCATTTTGTGCTTGTTAATCATTACAAAGTTTCAGCATTCTTCTTGTTTCAGTGTCTTTACCTTTTAAACATGCCAAAGTTCTTATCTTTGTTGAAATCTTTGTTCTCATGTACCTAATCACTCTAAAGTTTCAATCTTTTACTCATAATTCGTAAATTTTTCGAATTTTGTTTACTTTTCAGTTTCCTTGGTTCTCAATGACTAAAAGTTTTCAGCTTTCTTCAAATTTTGGTGTTCTTGTAAATTAAAAGTGTGAAAGATCTTATCTTTTGTTGAAATCTTTTTTCCCTTGTACCTCATCACTCTAAAGTTTCAATCTTTTACTCATAATTCGTAACTTTTCCGAATTTTGTTTAGTTTTCAGTTTTCTTAGTTCTCAATGACTTAAAGTTTTCATCTTTCTTTAAATTTCGGTGTTCTTTACCTTAAACATGACAAAGTTCTTATTTTTTGTTGAAATCTTTGTTCCCCTGTACTTAATCACTCTAAAGTTTCAATCTTTTACTCATAATATATACAATTTCCGAATTTTGTTTAATTTTCAGTTTCCTTGATTCTGAATGACTTACAGTTTCCGATTTCTTTAAGTTTCAGTGTTCTTGTAGCTTAAAAGTGTGAAAGTCCTTAACTTTTGTTTCCTCTGTACTTAATCATGTAGAGTTTTAAAAGTTTTCTTCAATATAATTACTGTTTACTTCTTCCTTGCATATTTAAGTGTTCTTGGCAGTTTGCAAAGTCTTTCCTTGATTTGTTTTTGATTTTGGCTAATTTGTTGTTGCATTTTGTTATTTTCCAGTGGCAAGGTCAATTGGGGTCCAAAAGTGCAGTCATTGCCCAACCTGATCCTTCAACTTGGGGAAAAGGTAACCTTTGTTAGCCTATGCCTTGTTTAAAATTAACATGTTGGATGTGAATAAGGGTTATGAGATTAGCTAATGTATTGATCAATCACACTTAGTGGCCTCTTAATTATCAGTTAAATCTTATACGTTTGCATTTTCAGAGGTATGGGGGTAGCCCAATCATGCGGCTCTTCCAGCAGAACAGATATCTTTCTACATGGTGCGCTAAAGTATTGATTCGTGGAGAGGAGGGAAGGTGTTCCCAAGATGTGATTGGTTTTGGAATAGTGCTGAGACTTAATGAAGAAACGGAGGCTAACTACAAATTGGATTTGGGTGAAATTCATGAAACTGTGTGCCAACAATTTACTAATGCAGCTCCACAAGCAATTGATTTGACTGATCCCTCTACTGAGCCAACAAAAATGCCTGAACCAACAAAAATGCTTATATGCCAAGCACTGTTGATTCAAGGTGGAGAAGTAGGCTTTCTAACACTACTTTTACTAAAATATCAAACCTTTATAAGTTCTTTATAGAGGATTTAAGTATAATATCGGTTTGTCATCTTATTATTCATAGATCAATCTCAATGCTGGGAGTGAGGCCCACCAATATTGTCTCTCATGATCTTCCTTGCCTTTTCTCTTTGATAGGTAAAAACAAAACAAAAAAACAATACAGGGGGTGAGGCTGCTGCTGGGAGTGAGAAGTTGAAGCTTGAGATGGTTAGTCAATTTATTCACTTTTGTAAGATCATATTAATTGTGATTATAATGAAAATTGTAATTATGCAGATGCAGAGTGATCTAGTGGAGAAGCACTGCTGTTTTGGGTGCAGAGAGATTCAAAAGTCCAAGTCATTCTTGTGGGAGAACAAACCTTGCTCTCACGTCCTGTGGTGCGCAGATTGCAAGGAGTGCCTAATGAAGATAACTGAGGGACCTGGGCATCCCTGCGTCCTTTGTGGTGCGACGGTTATTTCCATATTACCTGTGCTCATGTGATCGATGAAGATATATTTTGGGGTGCCAATGGCTAAGGAATCTGTGTTATCATTTGCATCTTCCTAGTTGACTTGTGTTTCAAGTACTTTGAGAATTTGGTGCAATTGTCTCTTATTTGGACACCAGTTTATGTCTTCCTAGTTGACTTGTTTTTTGAGTACTTTGAGAATTTGGTGCAATCTCTCTTATTTAGTCACCAGTTTATGTCTTCCTAGTCAACTTGTTTTTCAAGTACTTTGAGAATTTGGTGCAATTGTCTTTTATTTAGTCGCCAGTTTATGTCTTCCTAATACTTTGAGAATTTTGTGCTATTGACTCTTATTTAGTCACCATTTTATGGTTGCAAACCATAGCTTGCATACAAGATATTTAAGTTTCACATTAGTCTAGCAAGAACACGAATGAAATCTGGAAAGTCATATGCAATAATGCCATTCTTGTCGAAATACTCAGAATAACCTACATCATTTCCACAATACCATTGTAAATCCATTCTACAAGAAAATTAATCATCTAAATCTAGTTATCTAAGGGAGTAATGATCATTGTCAAAAAGAAGATTAACGATCAGATAGTCAGATTAATACAACAATTTTTTTTGGCAATGGCATCAAACAGGAACATTTTCCTTTTTGATCAGTCAGCAGACTCAGCATAGACAATACACCAGAAGTATACAAAATTAGCATTTTCTCTTCTCCTAGGCTTGGAAATACTACTAGTACTAGTGGAAAAAATCACTTAGCCGACGGAACAATAATATTTTCGTCGACGGAACAATAATATTTTCGTCGCCTAAGATCTACTTAGCCGACGGAAAACCTTCCGTAGCCTAAGTTTTCACCTAGTCGACGGAACATTTATATATAAATATAAATGATTATTTATGATAACTTAGGCGACGAAAAATTATTCCGTCGCTTAGGTTATATCTTAGTCGACGGAAATATCTACTTAGTCGACGGAACCAAATTTATAAAAAAAATAAAAAATTTAAATTTTTGGCAAGATATCTGCCGCTTAAATATTTTGAACTTAGGCGACGGAAAAATATATTCCGTCGATTAAGTTCAAAAATTTTAAGCGGCAGTTATGCCCGCCAAAAATTTTGAATTTTTTTTTGCTCCATTCTATAACTTTCAGCTCTCTCTCCCTCATTCTCTTCATCTCTCTCTCCCTAGCTCGTCTGCTTGCTCTCTCTCTCCCTCGTTTGGTTGCTCCCCCACCACTGCGCACGGCGCCTCCTCCTCCTCCTTCGCTGCGGCACCTCCTCCTCCTCCTCCTCCTCGCGGAGTGGTTGACGTCCAGACGGTTACTCTCCGCGGCATAAGTAAGGCAATAGATTGTCGTACGTGCGGTTCCTTGACGGTAGAATCCCGGCGAGTTTAACGTCGGAGGTGGAGTGGAGTTGTTCGGGAACACACAAACATAACCGTCGTGGTCCCCGGAGAAGAGGAAGAGAAGGGGAAAAAAAAAAAGACCTAAAAAAACGAAAAAAAAAAACCGCCAGTTATTCTAAAAAAAAAAATTTAATTTTTACTTCCGTCGACTAAGATCTTAGGAGACAGAAATATTCCGTCGGCTAAGAAAAACTTAGTCGACGGAAAAGTAATTTCCGTCGACTAAGTTCCGTCGACTAAAATCTTGGCAGACGGAATTGATGATTCCGTCGGCTATTGTCTTAGCCGACGGAATTTCCGTCGGCTAAGATCTTTGCAGACGAAATATATGTCTTAACAGACGGAACGATTCCGTCGGCTAATAGCCATAATCCAGATTGCACACGTATATCAAAGAACATGTCTAACGTCCAATTAATGGTACAATCTTCATGTTCGTAGCGAAGCATTACAAATACTCTGATGAAGCTGCTTGGTCCAGATCCCAGACAACTTTCCCATCCAATCCTGTGATCCATTTCAAGGTGTCAGAAATAGTGAAAGATGACTCTAAGTAAGTAATTATTGACATTTAAATATAAAGAATTGGAAACAAATCACATCATGTAACTCTAACATGACAAATTTATACACATTTCTCAGTGAAATCAACTAAACAAGGAATAATGTCTAAAGAGATGCAACAATGGTGTACCTAATGCAGTTCTCGTGGACGCTTCCTTGTGGTCTTGAATGTTCATTTGTATCATTGCTCAATCCATGCTTCGGTTGGCCATATAGCGTCCGAATGCTCCAGAAAGCTACAAGTAAAACAAAAGAAAAGAATCCACCTCATATATACCAAGGAAAATCCATCCCCATATATTCTGTAAGTGCCCAGTTAAATACTCTATATTCGCTCCATATGTTCATTTATTTTCTGTCATACCAAAGCATAAAATTGCTTTTTTAAGTACAAAAATTTCTGAGAAGCTGCACAAGGTTAAATAAAGAAGAAAAATAAATCAACCAGGCTAGGCAGTGGAGTACATAAGAGCTAATGATTTGTCCTGTTTGCGCTGCTGCATTGACTAACAGCAGGGGAAATTTTACTTTTCTTTTCAGAAACAATGAGCTAGACTAAAATGTATCCAATTTGAGAGTAATGTTGCGAGTTCATAATGGAAGACTGCCATTAAAGCTAAAGCCAACAAAAATGATTCGGGTACGTATTAGAAAACTGAAAGTAACAGGGATAGAAACTCATTCATTCTTGGCATGTATAACAGCTGAAGTTGTAAATATGAAGAAACACAAGAAAAGATTTCGCACCTCTCCAAATTTGGCATCAGAAGATGAGCCTGTTTTTGATTCCCTGAGAATTACAGATGCATTATAATTGTATGTAATAAATTTAACATAAGAACTGGACTACCAACGATGAATGCAGCTCTACACTTACGCGTAACATATCTGCATCGACGACCTCAATATAAGTGGAAAATATTCGGCACTTTCCTTCTGTAGTTGCTGTACGTTTCAAGAAGAATTTGTAACAAATAAGCACAATATCAATAGTTAAACATGGTAAATGGCTGTATTCTTGGCAGCAATAACAAACAAGCAAACATAAGACGTTTGCCAAAGATACACCACGAAACATGGAAGGCCATCAAGGTAACTATATATAGACGGTAAGACTATGAAACCTAAATTGATTTAACATGTAAATCCTCGTTTGAATCCCTATAACGTTAGAAGTGAAGTTGTTGAATTCCTCAAGACAATTCTGTATTGTAAGCCTAATTCAAGAGGCAAAAGTCAACATCAGGCAAGAATAAATAAAGGATTCATAATTCTAAGATCACACCATCATATTTATTACCTCAGCTCGCTGGTACTCAGAGGCTAGCTGACTCTGATGAATCATACATACATATAGCCCAAGATGTTAATACTCTTAAATCTGGGCAATTCCTTGTATATGATGGTGAGGGGTGAATCATTCGATATCTATTAAAGGATATCAGGTATTAAAAGGTGATATAAGGTCCAAAAGAGGGAGAGAGAGAGAGAGAGAGAGAGAGAGAGAGAGAGAGAGAGAGAGAGAC
>NW_004443434.1:13297-14174 GCF_000184155.1 Fragaria vesca subsp. vesca
AGATTTCTGTGTTTGTCATTTTATATTGATCTTGTTTGGACTTTAGTTTGAAGAAGAGGGGAATTGGAATATAACGGTGGTTTTTAAATACAAACCCAGAAGTTTTGAATCTGTCATTCATTCTTTTTCATCAGATCAGATCTGTTCAACTTGTAAGAGTTTTAATTATTTTACTTTATCTAGCATACATATATATATATATATATATATATAACACACATATACATATATTGATAATTGTGTGATTGTTCATATTGGTTGAAACATATGAAGCTAGCATTACTCGTATAGTTTCACATTTTAATATTTGACATTGTTTAGTTTGATTATATACACATCTGAATGATTGTTTTTGTTTTCTTTCAGTTTCAGATGATCAATACATATTGGAGATTCATCACGGTGGTTATTTTGACAAGCAGTTAGATGGAAGTAAGAAATATAAAGTGGCTAGGTTTAGCAAGACGGCAGGGAAGATCTACTTGGACGGATTAGATCCTGAACTCATGTCTTTCATTGAATTGAACAACATTGCTTGTGATTTGGGGTACAGGGAGAAGCCTATTTCTTATCACTTCAAGCTTCCAAGGACAACATGTAATGAAGGTGGATTCCAATTAAAAACGATGCAGATGCATTGGAAATGGTTAAGTTGATTCCACCAAAGAGCAAACAGATAAGTTTGTACATTACAGGTGGTGGTAGGAGGAAAATAAGGGAGGCTGAATTGGATGATTTAAGGCCAGTAGACCCTGATCATGAAAATCCTCTCAATACTATGTCTGCAGCAGAAAAAGAGAGAATGTTTGAGGAAGCTAATTTGCATGCAAAAACAGTTAAAATACATGTGTAGTGGGAGTTGATGAGGATGGTGGCC
>NW_004443434.1:23107-50713 GCF_000184155.1 Fragaria vesca subsp. vesca
TATGTTGTTGGTTTTCTATTGAGACATCATTAATTTCTTCCTTATTCTAGCTTCAGTCGACATTTATATGTTGTATGTAATCCATTAATACGACATATTTTTCTGAAACCTTCCAGATTCAGCTTCTTCCAGACGACATAAGATATGTCGTCTGAACAGATATCAGACGACGGTGGAAAACTGTCGTCTGAGGTCAATCACACGACACAGCCTCAGACGACATAAAAAAAACTGTCAGACGACAGACCTGGACTGTCGTCTGATGAATATTTTGGCATAGTGAGTGCTACAAATAAACACTGATCTTTGTTTGTTCGTGTCTAATTAAGTAGCTATGGTGTTTCCTTCAATATTGATGAAGTGACAACAAATTAATGTTGTTCATCGTAATTATTCAACATTAATTGTAGATTTGTAGATGCTCTCATCTCAACTAACCTAAATACTCTCGCATAGAACTACATACTCTCGCATGATCCTTTAGTTTTCCAGAGCTTTGGTCGATATGCTTGATGATAATTAAGCCTCTTCGTTTGAAACACGTACATAGATATAATTTGAATACTAGCTTAGCAAATGAAGTATTGTCTTGTTGAACTACGTACCAATATAAGAATAGTGCATCGCGATATCAAGATCGACGAGCAATGTGTTGCTGGATAAGATCTCAGATTTTGGCTTCGCAAATTAAGCTTAATGAAGATGGCAACACCCACATTAGCACTTGGATATTGCTGTACCCATGCAAGTTATTTACCATTAATTAATTCTTTGATCTCTTTATGTATGTCTATCCATGTTTTAATCTTTTTAAGTTGTTGTTTTAGACATTTTTTTACAAAAAGTAAGACAGGGGTGTGTGGATTGTGAAAATGGGTGTGTAAATTTCAGCCCCCTTATAGATACGGTGAGCTAGGTTAAATATTGATCAAGTATTCAAGTAGGGCCTTACTGCTTGAAAGGATTCATGGGTTTATTGAAAATGAAAATGCATAACAGATTAACAGAGAAAGTAAAAACGCAGAGGCTCAAATGATAATGAACAGTGTATCTCTTGCCATCTTTTGTTAACATTACTTACTCAGAAGTTCCGCAGCAAAGAAAAGTTAATTCGGTAGACACAGATAACTGTGAGTTTCAACTCCAAATTCGATCTATAAGGACAATAATTGCGGAGGAGGACCATTTTTCATATCGATAATTATTAAGTACGTAAGTAATTTTCTTTGTACTTCATTGTTAAACTACGGTAGGTCATCGTATAGGGTTATATCAGAAGAAAACTTGGAATGAATTTTTCCTGGTAAGTTTGGGATTGGATATCACTATTCTTCAATGTTTTCAGAGTACAGAACCAATTCGACAAGAGTTTCATGACTTTGATCCATCTGTATTAATGATATTATGTATTGTACGTGCAGTAGCAGAATCCTAGCTATATACAGTTGCTGATGGATATGCCAGATTAATAACCGAGTTAAATGGGAAATGGTTGCTAGCTAGTAAAATGGTTATATTCTGAAAAATTTTCTGCCCCATATTGATATGAAAAATATTCAAAATATTGAACTAGCTATAGAGGATGGTACCGTGAGAAAACGTTTTCTGATCTGAAACCCAAACTCATATAACTTTCACCATATTCATCCAAAATATGGTTGGATGCTCCAAGTCGCGTTGATGCAAGTGTTGAATAGAAATGCTCACTGAAAGCATGCAATACCGATGCAGTTTCTTAGAGTGCTTTATAGCTCACTGCTGTTGTTGACGTAGATGAATGCATTGTCATCAATATTTGTCGTTGAAACTTTGGACTGATACACTAAATCAAGATTTACATATAAAAAAAATGTGAAAAAAAATGTAAATGACTCGAAAGTCTTGACCTCACCTGTTTTACACCGATTGAACCCTCTTGTAGCACAAATAATGCTTGGCTATTGAACCATTTATATATAGTACTGGCTGTACTGCTCGATAATTTTCGGTTGAACAATTATCTTCAGGTAATCAGGTTGTTTCTTAAAAATGCTCTAAAAATGATGTTTTATTTTTTTGATAAGAATGATGTTACGTACAACAATTATCTGTAACATCATATTCACTGCAAAAAAAGTGGGCAAAGCCCACGTTTGATTTGTGAGATTATATCAATAGTGGGATGAAAATGGCACGAAAGTGTTTTCGTGGTGGTTGATCTCACAGTTCCCACATATCAGCCTAAACGTGAGTAACCTATAGTTTTAAATTAATTTTGTATACTTGCTTTTGTCAGATCTGTACTGTTCTTCTGCAATTCTACTGACTATCGAAAAAAACTACCAATGATTTACTCTCATGAAAGAGAAAACGAGCAACTATTTACGGATTTATCATTATTTTTGGTTCCTTGGTATTTAAACTACTTATTAGTTATCGATCAAATTTCAGTTTACAAATACATCATTTACATATTATTCTATATATTTAAGGACAAAAATTAACAAATTAGGATAAACTAACGTCCATATGTTATCTGTCATTACATATTTTACCAAACTACCATTCATTACATATTCTACTGCTACTATAGACGTGCTATTTCTGTGTCGACCGGAGACGTGTTGTTGCCATGTCAACTGCAGACGTGCTATTATCGTGTCGACGAGAGACGTGCTACTGCTGTGTCATTTTACATAAATTTATTTGAAAAAATAGGTATTTTAGTCATTTTGTTTATAAAAGTCTAAATCAGATATAGTACTAATAGCCTGGACTTATGTCCTAATTTATAAAGAAAATATTAAAAGTAGATTTTTTGTGTTTTTAAATTTAGTAACATGTTATTATGTAATTTTCTCTTTATTTATCTCTTCTCTTCCGGTTCAGTTTCCAACCACTTTAAGAGAATTTGTAGAATACAAACCTAATATCCCAATTGGAGCCCTAAAATCCTCACCCCTAAGTTTTGCAGATCTCAGCCATGGCGTCTGTATACCACACATATACTGAACTAATTACTTCCTTTTTCTTCGTTTTCAGCAAAAAGAAGAAATAGATCGACACTTTTTTCAGATTGAAGGGGCTTGCCTTAACTTCTTCAGCCACCGACTTCACTGCTAACGAGTAACCCCAAACTGGCCGGTTATCTCTCTCTCTCTCTCTCTCTCTCTCTCTCTCTCTCATCAATCAATAGATTCAATACAAGGTAGCTTAAAGCCCCAGCCATTTATAATAAGTTTAAGTTCCTTTAAGCGTTAGTTTCTGATTACTTATGGACAACATATGCACTTTGTACATGGGTTTCCATAGTCTTACATGGGGAATTGGGGATTACAATACAGATTAAGCCAACCTTGTAATTGAACTATCATTTGGCTGTAAGAATTTAGTACGATATGATTCAAGATTTCTCAGGATTTTTATTACTTTCATTTCTCTGTTACCATCTCTTTTGCTCAAATTGTAGTTGTGTCTGTATTTTTAGATGAGAATCATGGCTAACAAGTGTTCTGAACCCGTTAGTGCTTTCCTTTGCCATTTTAGATATTGTAACATGGTGTATCATCCAAATAAAATTAGTCAATTGTTGTCATTCAATACCTAACACAAACTAGTTTTGTGTTTGAAATTAACTTGTTTCGAATATGACACCAAGTTTCAGTGTGCAGGGACCTTCAAGGTAAGCCATATACAGATGCTACAAGCCTTGAATAACTGTATGTGGTTGTTATTAACTTGTTCCCTTTGACGGTAGGTAACGATTTACTCTTTATCATCGTCATTTTTGTGTCATAGTAGCGGAACACTTGATTGGAATAAATAATGTGGTAATTTAAAATTTTGGGTAATGGGATGTGTTAAACTCCTTCAAGTTTGGATTTGTGAGACATGGCTGGCATAGGTTCGTATCTAATTTGGTCATGTTAGATGTATTTATATGTATATATTCAATTGTTTAATAGTTGATTATTGTACAGAGGCTGGATGCTTAACCAAATGAATTGTTCAATTGTTATAGTCATTTTATGTATGATGCTCATTTGCCTTACACATTGCTTTCAGTCCCACTATAATTGTGCAGCATGAGTTGCAGCAATCTGAGTCACTGGGCAATTTTGAATATGAAGAACTACCAGGAGAAGATTAAATTTGCCTGAAGAACTTGTTAATATATTTACCAGTAAGGAGCCGTAAACTTCCTATATTTACCATTTCATATTAGCTTCTTGACTTCCTTGCTTAGAATATGTTTATGGGAATAAACTGAGAATTTTCTACTATTGATTAGGTGGGAGTTATGAGTTGAATGCCAATTATTTGAATAACTTTTTTCTTTGTCTGTAGACTCTTGTTATATAGATATATTGTTTTGGAGAGGAATATATATATAGTTGTTCATGAAACATCATACGCATTAATCTATAGTTAGTTATGTAGTGTTGAATTGTCTACAGTGACAGATAGAGAAGATTGATTGCTAGTTGCATATTTCATGTACACTACAGGTCTACAGCTAAATTTTCCTTTCAGTTTAATGGGTTTTTTTTTTTTTTGCTGCACAGAAGCTATAGAGAAATTGAAATTTAGGTAGTTTTCCTTTCGATATAGGTTAGGGATCGATAAATTACCTTTTAATTTTTTACAATGTTAATAAATTTGAAGCTTAATTAATTGTTGTTTTCTGATTACCGTGGGCACTCTACTCTGCTCAGGGCTTTCCACAGTCTGGAATTGGATTTGCAACATTGATCGATTATGGGAAGCTTGTAACTAAACGTCATTTGGCTATAGGAGGTGAGTAAGACCTGATTCTTGGTTACTATGTAAGATATTTGACACACTACTTTCTGTAATTTGCCAAAGTGCAGTTGTTATTGTGTTTTGTTTTAGATGACAATCATGGCAAAGAGAAGTGTGCTGTACCCTTCAGTGGTTTACTATACTTCTAGTCTCCTTGAGCAATTGTAATTGTTAGTTCTCGGAAATTTTAGACTTCATTGGTTTTAGTAGTTTTGTTGTATTAACACCTTGTCAATGTGAACCACAATATAACTACATGTTAGGCACATTTGTTGTATTATGGATGTTATGCAGGTTTTGTCATGTACATTAATTTCTTTATATCCTTTGGATCAATTGGTTATGTTTTATATTACCAGCTTTTTATTATACATTGGTATCAACATTTACTTATGCAAATCTATTGTGACCATTAGCTTTATAGTTCTTATGTGAAACAGCTTAGTCATACTACTCTTCAAATTCTTTTACGTGGAAGTTATTTAAAAAGTAAATTGTTGTATGTGCAGGCCAATATTGAAGATGTTAATGTTACAAATAATAAGATAAAGGTTGCAAAACTAGCAAAAAGTAGCTAAAAGAGGTTGATTAATAAGCATGTTGTTGTACTTGTGTTGATTTCTCAGACTCCTGGTTTAAGTATGAAATTTTGAATTCACAATGTCCAATTTAACTGCTTGTAACATGGAAGTATTTTGCAATATGCAGACATAGAATTATGTTAGTGCAGAGTTCTAGTTGTCTTCTTAATGGAGCATGAGTTGTCTCTTTGTTAATAATAAATGAACATTACTTGGCCCCTTTACTGTAAGCTAATAGGACTCAGTACGGCCAAATTGAGAACATACATGGTAACCCGCTTGTTTATGTTAAAAGATAAGTGGGTATGAATTACTTGTTTGTTGCAAGAATTATGTTCTTACTGTGATTGGCTGAATTTGAGATATGCTATCCAACTAATTGATGACAACTAAGTGTGTACTAGGCTGTTATTCTGTTACAAAATTATACATTCAGTTTGAGCTATACGTTTCTGTAAGCAGGATATTGATTTGCTTTGCTTTTGAGGTACTATGTTTGACTTATAAATTTCCTTAAACTTGTAAGGTGTGGGCAGCGGAATTCTCTGCGTATTTGAAGAAATGCAGCTCTTCAGTAAGCTGAGAACTGTGGAGGCGTACTTATCTTATCAAACCTCCAACAACAGAAGAGTTGTTCTTAGTTAATCCAAGTTCCTTATGGGGATACTAGTCAGGTTATTACATGTTATTTTCAAATGTAATCTTTCTTTTCTGTAGCTGTCTGTAATTAATTTTGGTGCATATTGGTGTTCTTCTGTGGTACTGGGAAGTTGCTTTTAGTTGAATCAATATCGATTTTTTTTTTTTATTTAAATTAGTTTTGATGAAGCCACGAAACTAAAAACAACTGTGAGTGAAATATAATATTTTAGATTTTGTCACGATTGTTAAACAATAGTGAGATCATCTGATAGCTTTTCTTATGGTAGGTCCCAAATGGGGGCCCATGTGAGATGTCCAATGAAAGTCTTGCATTTGAGATAAACCCACCAATACCACGGCAGTAAACACTTTCCGAATTAATGTTGCTGCAGTGCGGGGAAACGAGTTAGTCACAATTAACTGGGGGTATTAGGGTCAATGCCATATTATCTGTTTTGTATACAAATTTGCTCCCATTTTATTTTTTCATTTTCATTATCACTCATCCAGATGCATAACATGTGTCTATTTTTATTTAACTCATCTAACTATGGTTAAGAATTAATATGAATCTAGAATTAATTAATTTATTTTAGATTTGTGAGGTTGGCCATTTAGGGTTTTAAAGTTTAGGGTTTTAGGGTTTTTTAGGGATTAGGGATAGGGTTTGGGTTTAGGGTTTAGAGTTTAGAGTTTTGGGTTTTGGGGTTTTTACTTAACTATGTCTAATCATGATTAAAAATATGCCCTAACCCCTAAACCTTAAAACCCTAAAATCCTAACCCCTAACCCCTAAATTTAAATCCCTAAAGCCGAAATGCCCAACCTCATAAATTTAAATTAAATAAATTAATTTTAGATTCATATTAATTGTTAACCATGGTTAGATGAGTTAAAAGAAAATGGACACATGTTATGCATCTAGGGGTGGGTGAGGATGAAAGTGAATAAATAAGGTGGAGAGCAAATTTGTATCAAAAAAATATGACCATCACCCATTTTTCTCTTTCGTGGGCATTGACCCTAATACCCACAGTTAAATGTGACCAACCCGTTTCCCCAACTGTAGCAACATTAATTCGGAACGTGCCCTTTACTGCCGTGGGTATTGGCAGGTTTAACTGTAGGATATGAGCCGGATTGGGGTCATGGGATGTGAGGCGTCTTTATATAAAGGACTAGGTCACTAGGCCATTAAGCTAACTACATACGAGTGCCTCAATTCATCTATTGAAGCTAACAATAATATAGCAGCATTCCATAATATGTGGAAGCTGAAGGTTTCAGAAGGTGAGAAAGATTCCTCGGGTTACCTTTACAGCACAAACAATTTCGTTGGAAGGCAAACATGGGAGTTTGATCCCGACGCAGGAACTGCTGAAGAGCGAGCTGAGGTTGAAGCGGCTCGTCTGCATTTCCACAACAACCGCCATGAGGTTAAGCCCAGTGGTGACCTTCTCTGGAGAATGCAGGTACTTGATACAAAGGGATATATGACCATCCTTACTTTATGTCCATCTTCTCCATGAAGAATCATCGGTATTGGTGTACATATGGCTGTGTAGAAACCAAGTCGCTGAGTTATTTAACCACCTAGCTATCTAGCTTGTACCGAAATGTTCTTTTAGTTAGTCACTGAATTTCCCCTAATGAAAGCACACTGAAAGCTTCATTGTGTGCTTCGAAATTCAACCTAACATTTGCTTGGTTTCATTAATAATCCTCACGAGTATATTAGGGTTTAACCAAAATGATGTTTAATTTTGTATTTCGTCTGAATTAAAATAAAATAAAATAAATATTGATTTTCTTACTTATTGGGTAAACTACAGTTCCTAAGGGAGAAGAAATTCAAACAGACAATTCCTCCAGTAAAAGTTGAAGATGGCGAGGTTATCACACATGAAAAAACCACGGATGCTCTGAGAAGGTCTGTCCACTTCTTGTCAGCCTTGCAGGCAAGCGATGGCCATTGGCCTGCGGAAAATGCCGGCCCTTTGTTTTTCCTTCCTCCTTTGGTCAGTTCTTTGCTTCTCTATAGGATCACTATAGCTATAATTTACAGCCATCAATAGTTCAATACCATTGTAAACTAATTTTGTGGATAAAGAGAAACGTACAAGTGTGTGCTGCGTGGAACCCCATCGTCTTTACCCTAGCTTGAAACCTAGAACAAACTGGGGAATATTAGTGAATCAATTAAGAAATACAAGGATCTCGAAAAAAGAAGAAGTTATGATTAATTGATTAATAAGTATCATATTGACCAATCAGGCATTAGCATTACATCCGTAATATACAAATGATTGATAATTTTCTTCAAAAAAATGATTGATGATTGATGATTGATTTTACGTAAAACTTACGTTAATAGACAGATGTTCTGCTAACTTTTTTATGTGTACAACAAATAGGAGGTTTCATAATACGAAGTATTTCATTTCTGTAATTTTTTCACTTTTTACTTTTAACGCTATGTTATAAGTTTAAAACTACTAACCTGGATATGCATGTTAGTTTACTTTCTACCCTAAATTTTCAGGTCATGGTTATGCACATTACGGGGCATCTTAAGAGTGTATTCTCCGAGGAGCATCGTAAAGAAATTCTGCGTTACATATACTATCATCAGGTCCATATATATAGTCTTAATTTGATATTAATTTTCTGGCGCACATTTGTCTAATAATATGTATTTCTGCATACTTCGATCTACCAGTGCATAAAGAATGTGAGCCATTCATGTATTGATGTATACTTTGCGGCATATCAGAATGAAGATGGTGGTTGGGGACTACATATCGAAGGTCGAAAAAGCACCATGTTCAGCACAGCTCTCAGCTACATTTTTATGCGTATTCTCGGAGAAGGACCTGATGATGGTGGCCAAGACAATGCTTGTCCAAGAGCAAGAAAGTGGATTCTTGATCATGGTGGTGTCACACACATACCCTCTTGGGGAAAGACTTGGCTTTCGGTAAGGATCATGAATTAATGCAGCTAGTTGCAATATAGAGGTTCCAAATGCTACGCTTACAGTGAGATCCACAAAAACGATTTTAATTGTATTTCTTGTAGATACTTGGTTTGTTTGATTGGTCTGGAAGCAACCCTATGCCCCCAGAGTTTTGGATTCTTCCTTCATTTTTTCCAATGCATCCAGGTAATTAGCACCGTCGTCGACCTTGCTGTCCCTTAAGTCATTTCTTTCCATTTTCCATTTTGAACTGTTATAAGAATTACTCATTTCCCTCAAGTCATTACTCATTTATATGTATTGTTGTTTTTAGTTTTAAACTTTGATTCTCTATTCACTTCATTATACAAATGCAGCAAAAATTTGGTGCTATTGTAGGATGACTTACATGCCAATGTCATACCTATATGGAAAAAGATTTGTTGGCCCAATAACACCTCTGATTATTCAATTGAGAGAAGAACTTTTTACTCAACCATACGGTGAAATCAACTGGAAGAAAGCACGTCATCTATGTGCCAAGGTGAGTATTTCAACTTGATTTACTTCAAATTCATGTCATAAATCAGTTTACATCCAGGAGCTGAATCACATGATTACACTAATTCAATTGCAGGAGGATATCTACTACCCTCATCCTTGGATACAGGATCTCCTTTGGGATAGCCTCTACATTTTCACAGAGCCTCTTCTTACTCGTTGGCCCTTCAACAAGCTGATCAGAGAAAAGGCTCTTCAAGTGACGATGAGCCATATCCATTACGAAGATGAGAACAGTCGATACATTACCATGGGGTGTGTCGAAAAGGTAATCTTTTCTTTGGTATGTTGGATATCACAAATTATCCAAGTCCTAACTCATTTCTTATCCTACTGGTATTTGCACAACTCGATAAATAGGTGTTATGTATGCTCGCCTGTTGGGTTGAAGATCCAAATGGGGACTATTTCAAGAAGCATCTCGCGAGGATCCGAGATTATTTATGGGTTGCTGAAGATGGGATGAAGATGCAAGTTAGTACACAACAAGATACAACATTTATGATAGTTTTTTTCTCTTAATGTTTTTCAACATTGAAATTGTACTAATGTTGTGATGCAGGGTTTTGGCAGTCAGCAGTGGGATACTAGTTTGGCTATTCAAGCTTTGCTTGCTAGTAATCTCACGGATGAAATCGGACCGACGCTTGCTAGAGGACATGACTACATAAAGGAATCTCAGGTTTTCATATCTAGTTCTAATTATGTGACTTTGTCATGTTTTTTTACTATAAATGTTAGTCTAGTTATATGTTCAGACTTCAGAGTTCAGACTAGCTAATTATGCATGCACTAAAATTTTGAAGGTCAAGGAGAACCCATCTGGGGACTTCAAAAGCATGTACCGCCACATTTCTAAAGGATCGTGGACTTTCTCCGATCAAGATCATGGATGGCAAATTTCTGATGGCACTGCAGAAGGTTTAAAGGTAAATGCTTCAAGTCAATTATTCTAATCCACCAAAAAATGTCGGTTATTAATTCATGTTTCTCACCATAGTCACTTCCACAGTGTTGCCTTCTATTGTCGATGATGCCATCGGAGATAGTTGGTGAAAAAATGGAACCCGAGTGCTTGTATGATTCTGTCAATCTTCTACTTTCCCTACAGGTGATATAACATAGAAAGTTACTAATGATTCTTTCACCCAGCTACAAGAGTTGTTTACATTCAAAATTTTATTCAACTTTCAGTAGTTTTGACTACTACATTCAGCTCGAACGTAGGTTTATTATGTCTTTACTCATAAGAAAATACTCAACTACTTTACGTATCACTGCAGAGCATGAATGGTGGTTTTCCACCCTGGGAACCAGCAAGGGGAGCAGAGTGGTTAGAAGTAAGAATTCTAACAAATGAGTTGATCATGTAGAAATCTGTCAATGTGTTGACATATTCTAAATCGTTTTCATTTCCTCAGCTGTTAAATCCAGCAGAATTCTTGGCTGACATTATGATTGAGCATGAACATGGTGAGTGCACTTCATCTGTAATCCAGGCGTTAGTTATGTTTAAGAAGCTACACCCTGAGCACAGGAAGGAAGAGATTGAAGATTCCATCTCCATTGCTTTACACTACCTTGAAAATATACAAATGTCGGATGGTTCATGGTATGTTCTTTTCTAAGCAATCAATTTATGATATGAAATGTTGGTTTTACATAGTATAAGAGACGTGTATAAGCAGGGACCAAACCTGTTATACTCAGTCTAGTCTTGTATGAGTAGTGTACGTATGACAGTTACTTCCATCAAAAAATTGCCATGCTAACTGTTTTCCAAACTTGTATATATCTAAATCAAATTTGTCTTAATAACTTCATTACTTTGAATATCAAATGTAAACACGTTAATGAAATGGACTATGATATATGATTTAATCTTGTCTGCAACCTCAGTTTGATATTTGAACTCAATACCAGTTATATATATTGATGTTCAGTTTGATCCAATGTTTTTTTCTTGAGATATCTAACATTTATATAAAACTCTTACGAACATTTGAATAGGTATCGAGATTGGGGAGTTTGCTTCACATACGGTACCTGGTTTGCGCTAAGCGGATTGGCAGCTGCTGGGAAGACTTTTAGCACTTGTGCAGCCATGCGCAATGGGGTTAGCTTTTTGCTTAAGGTCCAGAGAGAGAATGGTGGTTGGGGAGAGAGCTATCTTTCATGCCCACAAGAGGTAAGTAACTCGGGCTTTGAGTTTCTTAATTCAACCTTTAACCAAGATATATATGTAACTTAATATTTCTCTGACTTGGGTGATACAGACGTACGTTCATCTCGAAGGAAACCGATCCAATCTAGTACAGACTGCTTGGGCTATGATGGGTCTCATTAGTGCAGGTCAGGCAGAAAGAGACCCGGCACCTCTTCATCGTGCTGCAAAGTTTATAATCAATTCTCAACTGGAAAATGGTGATTTTCCCCAGCAGGTATATGTCTTTCTTTGCCTAACAAAACTTGCATCAATTTAGTATGTTAATTGTATGTAGTACTTGAAATTTTTGTAACTAACTAGTAAACACTGAATAATTAATATGGCAGGAAATCACCGGAGTCTTCAAGAAGAACTGCATGATGCATTTTGCAGCATATAGAAACATATACCCAATGTGGGCTCTTGCAGAATATCGCAATCGGGTTCCCTTGCCTTCCGAGGGCTGAATTGCTCACCATGTTATGTAGCTCATCAAAATAAAGGACCATATAAGAATGAGAATGACAAGGTAAAGAATGAGAATTATAAAGGAAAAGCTTCTAAGATAACTAAAATTGAGAAGATCTATATGAAAGGTTGGGATAGCAGAAGTTGGGAGGTTCTTGATCCATATTCGTAAAGAAGGAAGAAACTGTCCTCCAGCGGTCAATGAAAATTCATATATCTAGCCGGATATTATAACTTTGTATGACACACTCTGTTGTTAATATCTAAATAAAATATATATCGTTGCGTATCTCACATGATCATTTATCATTTATGTGTATAATAATTTTTACAAAGTGTAGCGTAGTTTGGAAAATTCTATGATACCTACCCATATGTGATATTTACATTTACAAATGTGACAACATATTTGTAGTCAAAGTGGTAATACTGAGTCGTATTGTTTGTAATCTTGTTCCAATAATTGTAATTACAAAATGTAAAACCATTTTATAACTTTTTGAACAAATTGTTTTCATAGTTGTAATTTTATTTAACTTGATGTAAATAGTGTAAATAAATTTGGTAAATTTGTTCTCAATGTTGTAATTTGATTCATAACATTGTAATTTTTGTTCAAGTACATGTAAAATAAAAGTAGGATATACATCCCAGTACCATAGCTTGTCTCGCGTAGTTTTACATGAGATTCCTTTTTTTTTTTCTTAAATAAGTCCCCAATAGGGCTTAGTTGATCCACGATTTATGTTTCATTTTTCGTTTTCTTTTCTTTTCCAATCGTGATGTATGGATCTTAGTTGATCGATCATGTTTATGAATTAACGAGATTGTGTAAAAGTTCTATTTGCTTCTGCCACTCACTCTGTGAGTCTCTTCCTGTGTGCGTATGACAACATTTTTGGCAAAATAACATGTTTTGTCATCAGCAACTTACGTAGGGGTAGGGGTAGGGCTAGGGGAGGAGTAAGATGTGAATCGCATGTTCAAATGCCCAAACCCGAAGCTCTATGCACCCGACCCGAACCCAAATGTATATAGTGAATGGTCTCTCTCACATTCTGTTGCTCACCTTGGAGTTGAAAATGCTATCCACACTCCAACCACCGCGCTCACTCTCCCACTTCCGCCGCCGCCCCACCTCCCTTAAACCCCTCTCCTCCTTATCCTCACAGCCCGTCACCCACTCCACCCTCACAGACCAATCCCATTCACCCTCCCAAATCCTCTCCACCCGCGACTCCCTCCTCTCCCGCCAAATCACCGCCGCCGAGCTCGCCGAGTCCTTCCTCGCCCGCCTCCGCCGCACCGAGCCCCACCTCCGCTCCTTCCTCCACGTCTCCGACGCCGCCGTCCTCGCCCAGGCCCGCGACCTCGACGAGAAGCTTCGCCGGAATGAGGAGGTGGGCCCCCTGGCCGGGGTGCTCGTGGCCGTGAAGGACAACATATGCACGGCGGAGATGCCGTCCACGGCGGGGTCGAGGGTTTTGGAGGGGTACACGCCGCCGTATGATGCCACTGCTGTGAGGAAGATTAAGGAGCTGGGTGGGATTGTGGTGGGCAAGACCAATTTGGATGAGTTTGGGATGGGCAGCACCACCGAAGGCTCCGCCTTTCAGGTTTTGGCTCTTCTGGGTCACCTTTAATTTGTCTATTTACTTGTGGGTTATGTCAAAGTTTCGTTCTTTTCGATTATATTGAAATGAAAAGTAGATGTAGTTTAATACTGAAGAAGCTAGTAGACTACTAGGAGTAGTGTTAGTGATTCATGCGCATTCTGAATGTGAATTGCCCCTTTTTGTTTTGAGCATTAATAAGCTTTCGTGCGCTGTGTAGATTTTCGTTATTTTTGTTAAACTTGATGGAAAGGAAAATGTAGGATTAAGTTCTGGAGAAAGAATTGAAAATGTGGTTCAATAGGGGAGAATTTGGTTTAATGTTCAAGTGAAATGTAGAGTGTGAGTGATCCTTTTTTCTTGTGGGTACTGAAAAAGCTTGGTTTTATTGACACTCAGAAAATGGGGTAGGGGGAGTTTGTTCTTTATGTTGTGGTAACTGGAGTTGGTTTACTCAGGTGGTGCATCTGTTGGTTCATTAGGTGACTGCAAACCCATGGGACACGACACGGGTGCCAGGAGGGTCATCAGGAGGCTCGGCTGCAGCGGTATCTGCTAGGCAGAGTATGGTTTCGTTGGGAAGTGATACTGGTGGAAGTGTGAGGCAGCCGGCATCGTTTTGCGGTGTTGTAGGGTTGAAGCCCACGTATGGGCGTGTTTCGAGGTTTGGACTTATGGCGTATGCGTCATCACTTGATGTTATTGGCTGCTTTGGAACATCTGTTGCTGATGCTGGGATTCTTCTTCATGCAATTTCTGGTCATGACAGGCTTGATGCCACCAGCAGCAAGCGTGTAAGTGTTTATATAAGTATGATGTTATGTCTAGTGTACCACTAAGGTCAAATTGTCTGCAAACTTGATTGGCATGAATCATGATCTGATTCCATACCATAATATTGCGGTAACCATGAAAACGTGCTTCAACTGTTATACTCGAGAAACCTCTCCAGGGCTCTAACAGTACCATGGTTACCAATGTTGACTTCACTATGCATAACCATAGCAGTATAAGCCAAACTTATCTTGTCATTATTCAGCCTGAGGATTCTGCAAAATTTAATATAACAAAATTGTTGGTTTGCACTTAGAATGTACAGACTAAAGACCACTTTTCCAGATATGTTTGCTTGACATGTAGGCGCTTTCTTTTTTCTTTCAGGAGGTTCCTGATCTTGCACCTCACTTTATTTCCACTAGTTCGCTACAGTCGAAACCTCTGAAAGGATTAAAAATTGGTCTGATTCGTGAAACTCTCGATGATGGTGTTGATATTGGAGTAACTTCTGCAATTCGTACTGCTGCACTGCATCTTGAAGAATTAGGATGCTCCGTAACAGAGGTTTGCCTTCTATTATTTTTTCTTTTCATTTTAACCGCTCTTACTTCTCTGTCCCATCCCAAAGTTTCATTTATACCCCTCTTTGGTTTATTAATTGTATCTTCCTGAACCATTTACACGCAGGTCTCACTACCATCTTTCTCACTTGGATTGCCAGCCTACTATGTTATTGCTTCATCCGAGTCATCTTCGAATTTATCACGTTATGACGGTCTCAGGTAAAATGCTAAAACTGGTATTTGTGGTAATTTTGCCCTGTGCAAAGGTTTTGTGTTAAGTACTTATTGATACTTTTAAGTTTTCATTTGGGAATTATAAAAGATTGATTATATTTCTACATGACTCTAATTGTACACAAGTCTCCCTCATTTTATGTTTAAGACTTTATTGACCACAAAGAAAAAAAAAAAAGTAAATGACTTTTGATTTATGATGCCCATGTGATTAAGCTACTAATCATCTAGTTGAAATGACCCAAGTGTCTGTGAGAGACAGTTGTGTGTGTAGAAGCTTGTTTAGATTTGGGATGACACAGATTTGCATGTTCTGATACCTCATAGGTGGTATATTATCCTGATCCATTATCTTTGTATCAATATCCAGGTATGGAAACCAAGTTGCTGCTGATGAGCTGAACTCTCAGTACATGGATTCCCGAGCCAAGGGATTTGGATCTGAGGTACTTGATGTATAATGGCTAGTTAAAATTGTTGGGTTTTGAAATTTCAATTCATGAGCAGCATTTCCTCAGTGCTCTTGGTCTAGTTAAAACCTGGACTTAGGACATTGCAATTTTAATTAGACTCGTATAGGCTAGTGTGTAGTGAGCTGATTTAATGCTTTTGCTATTACAGGTCAAAAGGAGAATTCTTACTGGAACATATGCCCTTTCAGCTGGTTATTATGATGCATATTATAAACGAGCCCAGCAGGTATGTCGAACATGCTAAATCTTTGTTTCTAATAGAAAGTGTGTTGGTGCTCCATTAGTTTTACCGCTGATAATATAATATTAAAGAAACCAACAAGGAGTTTATAGCAATCTATACAGAGTATTGCATAAAATATCCGGTTTCTAGAATTTGGAATAACGTATTCAGCAAAGCCAATCTAATAGTTCATTCTTTTCGGGACAAAACTACAATTAGTTTGTTCTTGATTACCTCACGGAGATTGTGATGTTATAAAAGGTGATCCTCTGCTTTATTCTGATCATGAAGGAAGTAATGATTGTGATAGTGATTTAGGTGAGGACTATAATCCGGAAAAGCTTCAAGGCGGCACTGGATGAACATGACATTTTAATCTCACCTGCTGCTCCGTCTGCTGCTTATAAGATTGGTATGCTAACCTCTGACAATACTCTTCTACTTGTTGAAGTTGCATACTTTTCACAGTTTTCAGTAAAGCACATTTTGGTTGATCTTTCCAGGTGAAAAGAAAAATGATCCATTAGCTATGTACGCGGGAGACATAATGACGGTGAGCCTCTGAGTACCCAATTCCGAAATTCTCTTTATGCTACGCTTGTGTGTTTGTACTCGGAGTTCTATGATGGTTGAATCACTATAATTAGACATGTAGAAAACACACCATGCTCATGCTCATCAGTATTCAGTCCAACTCATCTAAGCCTAAATATTTGTAGATCAGCTTTCTTGTCCATCATTTTAATGCTAGAACAGGAATTTGCACATGTACACTGTGTTATAGTATGTTGAACAAGCAGAACAACGGTTCAGTTGTATCAAAGAACTAACTGTGAAAGGATAGTTCCTTTTATTACTTTTTACTAGTGTGATTATGTTAGCTGTAGTGTCAGGTTGTTGGTGATGTCTGGCTAGTAGTATGCATATTCATTTATATTCAATTGCCATCAATACCACCATTTCTAAGATATATACTTCAACCTGTGACCCCAACTTATGTTGGTTTTGAGCAAAGAGTACATAATTAAGACTCGCACTATTGTTTGATTCTCTAATGAGAACTTAAAACTGATCCACGATCTCATCCTAGGGATGCAGTGAACACTCAGTAATACTTGTGGCTCTATATAACATGCACACTTATCCTTCTTCAACACTTGATTGCCTGTCAATGCTAAGATGACTATACAGCTGACCTGCTTCCACTTAATTCTATCTACAGGTTAATGTTAACTTGGCAGGTCTACCTGCATTGGTTCTGCCATGTGGATTTGCCCAAGGGGGGTCAGCAGGCCTTCCAGTTGGTCTTCAAATGATCGGTGCAGCATTTGATGAGGTACTGCATTTTTACCTACAGCACCTGACCTTGTTTTTTCCACTTATTATTTAGTAAAAATGATAAATAAATTCAAACCCTCCCTATCTACTTTGGCAGGAAAAGTTGCTTAGAGTGGGTCACATTTTTGAGCAGACCCTTCAGAATTGCAGATTTGTTCCTCCATTGATAGCAGATGAAGACATATCATTCTAGCAACCAATTGATTGTTGGATGTGCTTATTAAGAAGATATTTTGTAACATTGTAATCTATCAAAAAAGAATTAGTAGGTTAGATTGAGCAACATTAGATTACAAATCTGTTTCTACTTTCCGATTCGAGTCTGGAAGGTGCTTTAGGTCAACAAACAATTGGATAGAGGAACCGCAGCAATTTATGTTCTCTAATTTTTGTGATTCGTAGGCTTCCATTGTCACGCTTACATCACTTGAATTTCCCCAAAGTAAATCGTGAATTGTTCTACTCAAACTTGAAACTTTCATTTTCATTCATCAACTCATGAAGATATTCATTTACATCAAGGGTCTCAGTTTCTTTAATATTAATTTTCCTAAAAAGATGAGAATTTTTACGAGAAAATTTTACCGCTTTGCCGCAGTAAAAATAAAAGTGACGTGATGGTAATAATCCTCCAGGAGAGAATAATCAAAAAGATCCGCCAGAGCTTAACTTGGTACCCCCAGCGCACGTTAGCACGAGACACCCAGGATCTTTATAACATAAGCAAAAACCAAGCAGACCTCATGCTTTCATATATACTTGTTCATATTTACCCAAAAAGGAAAATTATTTTTCATTTTTAAAAATTAAAAATTAAAATCCAGTAAAAGCATCTCACCTCCGTCAACCACTCTCTTCCCGTCTCCGATCACTCGGTGAGTACCCGGAATCTTAATTTCCGTTTTACTTCTCGTATTCTTCTTTTTAATTTCGGGGCAACATTCGAGCTTTATGAATTTCTTGAAGATGTAGCTGGACATGTTGGGTTGGATTGGATCAGGGATTTGCATTTTGATGAATCTGAAATTTGTTGTTTTGTTTAGTGAGATTGATATTGAAAGGTTGACCCTTTTGCTGAATTTGGATGTGGGTTTGTGTTCTATGAACTGATAGGGATCTTTCTTTGTTTTGTTGTTCTGTGTGATTGCTTGCTGAGAAAGTTCATGGATTTATATGTTAAGTTTTGTTATATCAGTGTTCATGAGTTATGTGACTTTAGGTTGACCATTGATGATCATGATCAAGTTTTGGAGCTTTTTTTTTTTATCATGGAAACAGTTAAATTAAGAATCAATTATCTGTTTCATGTCATATTGGATTGAAAGAGAGTAATATCTGGGGTAGAGAAAACCGGGGTTAAATGTTTTTTGGAGCTTTTAAGGCTTGTTTTGCCTGATACAGAGCCTACTTCGTTGAATTTAGAGAAGTTGGATGTGTCTTTGTCGCTATGGAGTATGTTGATTACTTTGAATGAAGTTATCTGATGATTGATCGGAGTATGTTGTATGTTTAGGTAACAGCCTTGGGGGGCATAGGCCAAGAAGAAGTGATCAGGTAGCATGGATGAGGAATTTTTTAGACCGAATGGGAAGGGAATAGCACCTCCATCTTTGGTTGATCTGTGCATTCATGTGGCGATAGATAATATAAGGTACCTAGGGGATGTTGGTGAAACGGATTTTGATTTTCTTGAGCAAATCTTGCCACATAGTACAAAAGACCAGTTGATGCATATCGAGAAGAGTACGAAAGTAAGTTGTTCAGTCTTCATTTCCTGGAATGTTTTTGCTATGCTCTAGCAGTAATTCTGATATGATTGTTGAGCTGTTATTTGTAGGGTAGGGATTTGAGTCCAGTAACTGATAAGTTGTGGAGGAAGTTCTATGAGAAGGACTTTGGTATTGAGAGGACTAATCTGGTGATTGAAAGGATGAAGAAGAAGAAAGTCAATTTCAGATGGTTACAATTGTATCAGGTGGGTTTTTCTTCATTTTGCGTCAGCCAAATTTGTTTCTTTTAGTTTCCCTAAAACGTTGCTAAACTATTGAGAATAAAACCTTATTTTGGGTACTTGATGCAGAATGTGTAGATCTATTTAATGCTTCCATGAGAAATTTCTATAACTATTTAACTGGGGTTTATTTTCAGGCCAAATTGAGGGAAGTGGATGAGGCTGAAAATGAAGCAGCTGACCGGTTGAAGAATTCATATAAAAAAGAAGTTGCACGTATGTTTCCTTCATCATATTCTAGCAAGCAAGGAACATTATGTTAATTTGTTGAATTACTCTCTCTAGCTTTGTGGTTAAGCCTTGCATAATTCACAACTTTTTAGGTTCAAAGGCTGGTGTAGTGGTAGTTTAATTGCATTGTTGCTCTTATCTGAAGTGTTACAGAAAAATAACAAAGATCAAAGAAGGAAAAAAAAAAGAACTTCTGAACTATTCATATTTTGTAGGGAAACAAAGTCGGCAAGTTCGTATCTGTGAAAAGGTCCCACCATCGAGCAATAAAAGAAGTTGGGGTGGAGGAGGTATTTTTTCTGTTCTATTATTGTTGGATCTTGATCTATCATCCTATTGATTTTATCCTCATCAGCCGCTCAAACACTAATACATTAAATAGGGTACAGAATGATGTTTTTTTCCTTGCTAATTGATATGATTCTGGTTAATCTTTGCAGGAAACTATAATGTTTCTAATACAAAGAGCAACTTGCTGAAGAAAGCAAAATTAGACTATCTTAAAAGGTAATATGTCATACGTTCATACAACATGTTTGTAGGTATCATTTGTTTGGTAACCAGGGTCAAGGCTCTGATTAGGATGATTCTCTTCGGTAAAACATGAGATTGGTTACAAAAAAGTGAACTCCTTAAACTTGACCTCATTTACCAAAAAATGATACCCAAAACATGTTGCAGCAGAAAAGGTCTCTATACATAGGGATTATCAAACTTTTCTGATGATTTTCTTGAAGCCTTTATGCTCAATCACAAATTATGGTTTTACATTCCAGAAATTAACCTTTTTTTGGCACTTCCATTTGAGCAGTCCTGAGGTGAGAAATGCTGCAGTTATGAGGAGAACTGCGATCCAGAGGAGGTAAACTTGATTCATTATATTTGCGCAATTCAACTAAGGTGCATCCCTCTCACATTATCTACCCTGTATTGAACAGTGCCCCTCCCATGAAGAAGTCAAACGGGTTTTCTGGGAACCAACTGGGTTCCTCTTCTAATCAGAGTAAGCCCATTGAGAGGACATTCAAACCAAAGAAGATGCCATTCTAAATGTTCTTGTATGTGTGAAGGGAACATTGTCAAACCAAATGCTCAGTTGACCTCTGCAGCACATCGTTGATTGAAGCATCCATTTCCAGAAAATCTTGGTGGTGGCTTCAAATTCTCGGCCTTGGGGACATTCTGGCTGCCCACAGTTTTACTATTTCTCCTTTTCAATAATGATCATTTTTGTTCATTTTTTTCTTTTTCACTGGGTCATCCTCCTTGTGTGGTTTTGTCTCACAGCAGTATCAGTAACAATGTTAAGCTCTTCATATTTATGTTCAAATTTCAGCATATTCTGTTGTCAACGAGATTAGATTTCCAGTGGCTGACCCCTCTTTACTTTCAAAATATACTGGACATCTTCAATCTAAGCCAGCTTTGTATCCTGCATCAAGAGTATCAAAGTGATCAAATCATTTTTAGTTTTCTTGTTAACCTTCAGACTTCAGTCACCTATCCTGCATCACATTGTCCTCCATTTCTGTACGAACAAGTCACCAGTATCATACTCGGTCGAAAACAACATTCTGTTTGACATGGAGATTTAACTGGTCTGACATGTATTTCCTAGAACTCAACATCATTACTATACCCTAGACTAGTAGGGGTTTTCCTCAACACTTACAAGCGTTTACCTAGAGTCGGTAGGTATCGACCTAAATTTACTCGTATCACTGATTCACACATGCCACCATCTAAATCCTCCTCCAATAGATTGAACAAATATGAAGGCTCAATCTAGCTTTTTCTTCCACCAGTAAAAAAGATTGAGATCTAACAGGCATTATGTACAAAGATCTAGAGCATAAAATTCATTTTGTAAGTTACTTACAAAATGGTCTGCCGGACAAATAATAGAGACGACCTCGTGAAACATGGTATGAAAGCAATACATATGGACGGATCGACTGAGCCGGTCAATTATAGAGTAAACCAGACATATATGGACTGAGTGTAAAGCATGCATGAATGAATGCATGATCGAAGCACTACTTATGGTTGTAGCTTTTAGGTACGTGTGGTTTTACCTTTTAGGCACGTAAGTAGCTCGATCAAGTTACTCAAGTCAACGACAAATGCTTTGTTCTTTTGCGAAAATTTTATACGCATCAAGGTGTAAGTGAACCGAGCACTTATATGCAATTTCAGCTTTTTATTTGATCAAACTATCCACGTGACACTATCATGTATATATGCGAACACCATTAACAAAATTGAAACCTAAAAAGCTTATCCAAGTGTTTCAAACATAGGATGTGACAACCCGAAGTCGAAGAAGGTATCGGATTAAAAATGTAAATGACAGAGCAAGAAATTGATTCATTCTATCTTCGCTTCCGTTCTCTTGCCGGCATATGTTCATAAACACATAAAATACAATGTACACAAAAATACATGTTGATAAATGATAATCTCTAAGATTTTAGTCAGCTGCATTTCTTCAATATTCTAATCAATGGGAAAACCGGAAAGCCAAGTGCATGAATTAATTAATCTTTGCACTAAATATATAACATGAACCATTGTACAGCACCAACCACCTTAGCCCTTAAGCTCTTAGCATATATATATATTAGTCTCCAGTATCTGAAAATCAAGGCCATACTTGCTTAAACCGCATCACAGAAATGGCCCTAGTAGTGGAAGACAAGCGTGCAGGTGCTGTGATCGTGCATGGAGCTCAAGAGTGCTACCAACAATCCATTGATCTCTTGCAAGAGATGGGGTTTCCTAAAGGTGTTTTTCCCCTGAAAGACCTAGTGGAGTGTGGAAGGGTGAAGGAAACTGGGTTTGTGTGGATGAAGCAGAAGGCGCCGTACGAGCATTACTTTGTTGGGTCGAACACGAGAGCGAGCTATGAAACTGAGGTGACTGCGTATGTGGAGAAGGGGAGGATGAAGAAGATGACTGGGATCAAGAGCAAGCTGGTGTTTCTTTGGGTGCCTATTACTGAGATGATCATGGAGGAGCCATCAACCAAGAAGATCACTTTCAAGACTCCGATGGGGATCGGGAGGTCTTTTCCGGTCACGGCTTTCATGACCGAGGAGGAGAAGCAGAAGTATATGGAGAATGGTAACGAAGAGTAAAGTTGGGGGATCGATGTCTAGTATTGTATTGTGGTAAAACTTGGGTTAATTCCGACTTCGAGTTTTCATGATTGATGATTCTGTCTAACAAATTTCAATCGGCGGTCTATGCAGACATATTATGTTAGATTTTCATACTTTATGAATTTATGATCCTAAGAATGTTATTTTCGAGTTCAAAAATTGTACAGCGCACCTTTTTTTCTGTTTGACAAGTTGAGGATTAGTCGCCAATTTGTTCATTAGTACTCCAATTATAGAAAAGTATAATATGGCAGAATGAATAATTGTATTCAACTATGAGATATATATACAAAGCACCTAGTCTACATTGTCTGGTTTTTTCTACAAGTTAGGATACCAGTAAGGCAAGACATCTATCACAACTACAACTGAATCAAAAGATTGATTCTCATTATCCTACGGTATCACACTACTTAATACAATATTCTTGCATATCAAGATAATATCTATACAAATCTACAAGATATACTTTTCAACACTCCCCTCAAGTTGGAGAGTGTATATCAATAACTCCAAACTTGCACATGAGCTGTCTAAACTTTTCTCTGCCCAAAGCTTTTGTAAAAACATCTGCCAATTGTTGTGAAGAAATCACAAATCGAGTAATAACTTCACCTTTCACAATTTTGTCCTGAATAAAATGACAATCCATTTCAATATGTCGAGTTCTCTCATGAAACACAGGATTTTTAGCAATGTGCAAAGCAGCTTGATTATCACAATGTAAAACAGCAGGACTTGTAACAGGCATATGCATATCTGCAAATAAATTAATAACGTAGCCAAGTAAGCTCACAGCAAGTACCTGTCATTGCTCTGTACTCAACTTCTGCACTTGATAAAGATATAGTCTTCTGCCTCTTGGTCCTCCATGAAATTAAAGAATTTCCCAGAAATACACAATAGCCCGTAGTAGAGCGGTGGGTAATAGGACAACCTGCCCAATCAGAATCGCAGAAAGCCTTCAGATTTAAAGAGTTATTGGCATGGAGAAGTAAACCTTGACCAGGAGAAGACTTCAGGTAACGAACAACTTGAAGAGTAGCAGTCATATGTTGTAAGCGAGGTTCATGCATAAACCGGCTAAGAATATGTACTGAGTATGTGATGTCGGGTCTAGTAATGGTCAAATAAATCAGCCGACCAACCAGGCGCCGATATGAAGCAGGGTCTTTGAGTAATTCTCCTTTATTTGAAAGCTTGGATTCTTCCATGGGAAACTCAACCGGCTTAGCACCCAAGTAGCCACTATCCTTGATAATTTCCAAGCTAGGTATATTTACGTTGGGATATGTAAATCCCTTTCTTGGAACGAGCTACGTACTTCAATGCCAAGGAAAAATTTCAGATCAGCAAAATCCTTGTTGCGAAAACGAGTATGGAGGAATTGCTTCAGAGCATTAATAGACTCCATATTGTTTCCTGTTATCAGAATGTCATCCACATAGATTAATAAAACAGTGAGAGATGTACCATGCTTGCGGACAAACAAAGAATAGTCGGCCTTGGACTGAGAGAAACCAGCAGCAAGAATAACCTCGGTGAACTTAGAAAACCATTGACGAGAGGCCTGTTTTAGTCCATACAACGACTTGTGAAGGCGACACACTAAATTCTCCCCCTGTCGCCGAAGACCAGGAGGAGGGGACATGTAAATCTCCTCTAGTAAATCACCATTCAAGAAAGCATTATTAACATCTAATTGATGTAAAGACCAGTTCAGACTAGCAGCAACAACAAGAAGGCATCGGACAGTGATCATTTTTGCAATAGGGGAAAAAGTATAATGGTAATCGATACCGGCAGTTTGAGAGAAGCCCCGAGAACCAAGCCTGGCCTTATAGCGCTCCACTGAACCATCAGCCTTACGCTTGATTCGATACACCCATTTACAACTAATAGGCCGCTTCCAAGGAGGTAAAGGAACCAGACTCCATGTCTGATTATCAACAAGAGCTTGAAGCTCAGAATTCATAGCCTCTTGCCATTTCGGATCAGCTGCAGCAATTTCATAAGAGGTCGGTTCCTCATCCTGACTAACATTAGCAATATAACGAAGATATGTAGGAGAATACCGATTGTAGGATATGTAGTGACAAAGAGAATATTTCGTACCTGGTGTAGAACAAGACAAGGCCGAGGACAATTGGTGTGGTGGCAGAACCACCTGCGAGCAAACGTAGCCTCTGAGGCGAACATTGGCTTCCCGAGAACGCTGAGAACGACGAAGTGGCTCAGCGGGAACAATGGGAAGAGAGTCAGGAATAGCAGAATCAATTGATGGATGCTCAGGTGGAGGAAGAGAAGACGACGCCGGCGGAGGAAGAGAGGACGCCGACGAAGGAAGAGATGACGACGCCGGCGGAGGAAGAGAGGAAGACGTTGGCGCTGGAACCCGAAGACGGCGAACACAGGTTTTAATGGTGGAGGGCAGCGGTGGACTGGGTGGTGAAGAGGACGATGGTGGATTTGGTGGAGGGGCCAAGGCGGCGAGTTGGGTGGTGGAGGGGGCGGCGGATTGGGTGGTGAAGGCAGTGGCGGATTGGGCTCTGGAGATGTCGTTGAAGTTGGGAAATGAGAGGAAGAAGACGTGCTCTGTGTTGAAAAGGATGGATTGAATAAGAAAGGGTCAAAGTCAAAAGGAAGAGGAATGGGCTTGGCCTGTGGAGTGGGCTCAACGGGTTTGGCAGTAGGTGCTGAATGATGAAAAGTGTCTTCAAGAAAAATCACATCCCGATTCGTAAAGATCCTTTTGGTCTCAATATTGTACAATTTGTAAGCCTTTTGACCCATAGGATATCCAACAAAGATGCATTTATGTGCACGAGGAGCGAATTTTGCTGATGGATTGACAGATTTTGCAAAGGCAACACAACCAAAAACACGCATACGAGAATAATCAGGAGGCTTGTTGTAAAGTATTTCGAATGGAGTTTTCTTGTTGAGTAACATAGTGGGAAGACGGTTAATGGTGTAGACAGCGGTGAGAACACATTCACTCCAAAAAGAAATAGGTAGATGAGATTGAAAACGAAGAGCATGAGCTATTTCAAGAATGTGTCTATGTTTGCGCTCGACAACACCATTTTGTTGGGGTGTATAGACACAAGAATGTTGGAAAATTACTCCTTATTCGAGAAAAAAATTTGGTAAAGAAAGGAACTCAGCACCATTGTCAGAACGAAATTGTTGGATTTTGGTGTTAAACTGAGTAGCAACATAACTGAAAAATTAACGAAGTATTGTTTGTGTCTCACTTTTATGACGCATCAAGAATACCCACGTAAAACGGGAAAAATCATCAACAAAAGTTAGAAAATAATTAGCACCAGAATGAGAGAGTGTTTTATAACGACCCCAAATATCACAATGAATAAGGGAAAAACACTTGGAGGTTGAAATTGAACTAGGGAAAAAAGGTTGACGAGTTTGTTTTGCCAATGGACAAACGTCACATTTATGACTAGAATCAAAAGAAAAATTTAGCTTACTATTGGCTAAATATTGTAGACGAGTAGAAGAAAAGGGTGCCCCAAACGACGGTGCCAAAGATCAGAGGAATTCATGAGATTACAAGTGAAGTGGGAAGAAGGAGAAGTAGAAGCCAACACCACAAGGTAATAGAGGTCACCACATCGCTTACCCGCACCAATCCTCGTCCTCGTAGCCGAGTCCTGTAAAATACACCAAGATGGAAAAAAAAAGTCACTGAACAATGTAAATCATCAATTGTCTTGCCAACAGACATAAGATCTACTTTAAAGCTCGGCACACAGAGAACATTATTTAATTGGAATGAATCATTAAGCCGAATGGAACCGGTCATAGAAGTTCCGGCCGTGGCTCCACTAGGTAAAGAAACTGGTGCCAGAGAAGGATTCTGATCAATATTCATCAACAATTTTGAAGAAGTAATGTGATGAGTTGCTCCGCTATCAATAATCCAACGATTAGGAGCGACTGGTAACAAATTTGATGAAGAATGCGGTAAACCTGTACAGTTTGCTTGAGACGAAAAAACACGCTTACTTTTTACCAATGCCATAATATGTAAGCATTGTTCAACGGTAAGATGAGGAGCAATTGCTTGAAGTTTCTGAATGATAGAATGAACTGAAGCCATGATAAACAAAAGAGAAATCACAACTTCTCAAAGAAACACCGACTACTCAGAAATATTATGATAATTTAGGTCCAAGAGCATTGCGCTCTGATACCATATAGAAAAGTATAATATGGCAGAATGAATAATTGTCTTCAACTGTGAGATATATATACAAAGCACCTAGTCTACATCGTCTGGTTCTTCCTACAAGTTAGGATACCAATAAGGCAAGACATCTATCACAACTACAACTGAATCAAAAGATTGATTCCCACTTGTAACACCTTGACCCAGATTAACGGATGATAAATCCGAGATTAGGGTGTCACGAAATGGTTTAGAAACATCAATTACGTCTTACCGCGATTAAGAAGATCAAATATTGTAGTTGGATTTTCATGAGATTTAAACACAACCCCAAAAGACATAAACCCAGATGAAATCATAAATACCCGAAACGAGGAGCTGGAGCTTCCAGCCTTCCCACCCGGCCCCTCTCCCCTCCTTCCGATCCCTTTTCTGCCTAAAAAGATTGAGAAAGTTGGTGGAGGGTGATAAGATCAGGGAGGTCGTTGTCTTCCTCTAACTCCTTCTCAGAGAAGAAAAGAAAATCGGAGAAAGCAAGAGAGATAGAGAGAGAGACTGAGAGAGTTATAGAGAGGAAGAGAGTTCCCCCCCCCC
>NW_004443434.1:50733-51250 GCF_000184155.1 Fragaria vesca subsp. vesca
TACACGAACGGTTCTGTTTGGACAACTTTTGTTCTGTTGATTTATTTAATATAATTCGGTACCCAAATGATCTTCAAATTTGATGAAACTTTGCGGGAATGATCTACACACTGTGTTTTAGACATTGTACGGTTGAGATGTGGAAATACGACCTGAAAGTGAGCGAAATAAGGAGTCTCGCACATTAATTTCAAAAACGGGATCCCACTCTAGAAGGGGACTGATATATATATATATATATATTTATATATATATATCAGGGCTTTCCAATGAGGGATATCTTTTTTTGTTCATTTTTAGGGATAGATGAACTTTTCGATCACAAAATCAAATCTCCACCGTTCAGTTCGTTGGGCTATATGAGTAGATCATTTCAGAAAATTTGGTGATCGTTAAGTCATCCAAATGAGGGATTTAATTTTAATAATCTTGAACGGTGTAGGTTTGAAATAAGTGTTAAATTTTTTGTTTTAATCTCAGCCATCAAAGCCGATTAAAAAACAGATCTAATGGTGTT
>NW_004443434.1:51270-56458 GCF_000184155.1 Fragaria vesca subsp. vesca
TCGGTGGTCTATGACGGTTTGACACCGATCCTTCTAGACCTCCCCCGATATATTTCTCTATTTTGTTATCTATATTTATATCCAAAACTATCTATAATATGTATTTATTGTCTCATATATACTCAAATTACGGTATTATAGCTAAAATACGGGTTATCGCGATATTAAAATTATCCTTCATAATCTCAAGATTTTGGAAAGTCACGATAAATAGTCAAGAATTTAGAAAATTCTCACAAACCCGTCATCATTTTACCTAGTCACAGGAATTTAAATGACATTTCAAGCATTCTCATTATTCACCGATTTCAAAAGTATTTCTTACAAACCCTCACTTAAATTGTGTCGATATGGATTTTACCAAATCCTCAAACTATATGTGTGTGTGTGTGTGTGTGTGTGTGTGTGTGTGTGTGTGTGTGTGTGTGTGTGTGTGTGTGTGTGTGTGTGTGTGTATAACTTACCTTATGAACCGTCGGAGTATTACACCACTATCCTACGGTATCACACTACTTAATACAATATTCTTGCATATCAAGATAATATCTATACAAAGCTACAAGATATACTTTCCAACACCAATTAAGCTAGCTTGTTATATATGTATATCAGTTTTTATCGAGAGCGAAGTTTCGTTTTAAAATTAAAGTGTGAAGTTCCTTATTTAACTTATTTTTCGGTCATATTTCTACACCTCCACCGTTCAGTTTGTAGAACCTAATGTATAGATCACTTATGCAAAGTTTCATCAAATTTGAAGATCGTTTGGGTTTTCGTAATCGTTATTTACACAGATAGTTTTGGTTAGACATATTTATGGTCCGTTCATTAATTTAATCTAATTCGGTACCTTAATGATCATCAATTTGGATGAAATTTTGCAGGAATGATCTATACATTAGTATCAATAAACTCAACGATTGAGATGTGAAAATATGACCGAAAAGTGAGTCAAATAAGGAACTTCACACTTTAATTTCAAAGCGAAAGCAAAGCTTCGCTCTGGATAAAAACTCTATATGTATATATATATATATACACACAGTTATTATCAGATCAAAATATCATTATTTATTCAAAAGGTACGGATTTTCTTAATTGACCCATTTTTAGTTCATATTTTCTCATCTTAACCGTTCACATTGTAAGTATATATGAGTAGATCATCTCTACAAATTTTCAGCGAAATTAATAATAGTTAAGACATTCAAAGATGTGATTTAGAACTAAAAACACGAACGGTTCAAGTTGAATAGTTTCAATCCGTTCTTTGATTTAATTCATTTTCGATACCTTAACGATCTTCAAATTAGCTGAAAATTTGTAGAGATGATCTACTTATATATACCTACGTACAATGTAGAACAGTTAAGATAAGAAAATATGATCGAAAAGTGGGTCAAATTAAGAAAATCTCAAACCTCATTGACATATGTAGGGTGTGTGGATATGTAGGGTGTGTGAGTTATTTAATAAAAAGTTTTAAAAAAAATCTGTACATTTTGAATAAATAAGGATGTTTATATCTGAAAAAGCATGTGTATATATATATATATATATATATATATATTATAATCGACCAGCAAATAGTAGAGACGACCTCTTAAACATGCATGATCAAAGCACTACATATGGAATGAAAGTCAATTATGATCGATAGAGATATTAGGCTTCAACAAGTTACTCGACTCATGTAGAAAACGACATATGCACTCTTCTTTTGCTGGCAGAGTTTCATAAACTGATAAAATACAGCATCTAGCTACTGGATATACAAAACTACATGATAATCTCTAGATTTTAGTCAGCTGCATTTCTCCCTTCTTTTAATCAATGGGAAAGCCAAAGTGATCGCATTAGTCTTCTCAAATTATGATGAACCCTATTTGCACTCGATATATATTATAACGAAGATTTTTGTACAGTACCTGTACTAATTTTACAAGTTGAGACTTGAGAATTAGTCACTAATTTGTTCGTCAACTCCAAGCTAGCTTCCCTCTATAAATAGCTAGGGAATTAATAAATAGAGGAAGATGATATCGAGCTACCAATTAAGGAGAAGCAAAAATGCTCCTACCTCATATTTCTCTTTTAACGTCCTTGTGCTTTTTGAGCTGTAGTGTTATACTTGGCGTAGCATCATCAGTCTCGTTAGCTAACCCTAATTGTCCATCCCATTGTGGAGACATAGAAATCCCATATCCCTTTGGAATTGGAACGGATTGTTTCAAGTCCAACGAATCCGGTAGGTTCCAAATATTGTGTGACACCACGACCAACCCTCCCAAACCGTTCTTGAACCTTACTGATGGTAGTCGACCGGAGGTACTGGAGATATCTCTTGAGGGCACACTAAAAATAAAAAGCCCTATCACCTTCTCTGATTGCCCTAACAAGCCAAACCATCGCCAGCCACCCAACCTGCAGCCAACTCCCGCTTGGTTCTCCGAGAAGAACAAGTTCATTTCAGTGAGTTGCGGGAGGGTTGCGTCGCTAACGTTCCCTGGACCTCGAGGGAATACAACGGCAGCCGTCTGTTTGTCCATTTGCGATAAGTACAGTAGCATATTTGTAAATAATAACAGCTGCGGTGGTATCAGCTGCTGTCAGACAACCATTCCGGCCGGTTCTGATGCCTGGAATACCAGTTTTGGACCCGTTATAATAACGACTGACGACGACGCCGATGAAAGACCTTGTGTGTATGCATTCCTGGTAGATGAAGAATGGTTTACGTCTAAATCAACAAATACTTCTGCCATTGCTGATGAGATGGACGAAGTCCCCGTACTGTTAGATTGGTGGTTCTCTGGAGGAATAGATAATTCTACTGAGGATTATGTGCACACGAATTGTGAATCTGAGTTAGGTCCATGTTCATGCTTAGAGGGCTATGAAGGAAACCCCTATCTTCCTGGTGGGTGTCAAGGTACGCAAGCTTCTACATATGTACCATATTTGTGGAGACAAACTAATTTCTACATATGTCAATATAGGCATATAGCTATTTATTCATCTTTTAATTAGGCAATTTACTGTCGTATCGATTCAATTTTAGATATCAACGAATGCGAGGTTCCATATACATGTCCTTCCGGCAATTGTTTCAATATTAATGGGACCTATGAGTGCTACACGTCACGTTCAGATCGGCTCTTAAGGCAGATTAAAGTTGGCATTATAGGTATGCCTCTGCTTCTCTAAATCCTAATTTCATAGCATCGATAGGCACTTCAATTACTAACAGCTTTATGTTAACTGTTACGACTAACATGAAACAATTATACTTAGCTTCTTGACCAAGTTACTAGATTAGTCTAATTTGTTTGAGCAATTCAGTTCTTTGCAGTGTTTTCGGATTGTTGTTTCAAATTGTTGGAGCATGGTGGTTACGCAAGGTCATCAAGAAAAGGAAAAACATTAAGCACAAGCAGAAGTTTTTCAGACTGAATGGTGGTTTGTTGTTGGAGCAACAGTTATCTTCCGGCGAAGTGAATGTTGAGAAGATTAAATTGTTCAATGCAAAGGAGTTGGAGAAAGCCACAGACCGGTTTAATCTAGACAGAATTCTCGGTGAAGGGGGCCAAGGTACTGTCTATAAAGGAATGCTTGCAGATGGAAGAATTGTTGCCGTCAAGAAGTCAAAAATTGAAAATGGAGGCGAAGTGAGTCAATTCATTAATGAAATTGTCATTCTTTCACAAATCAACCACAGGAATGTGGTTAAACTCTTGGGATGTTGTTTAGAGAGTGAAGTTCCCCTATTGGTCTATGAATTTCTACCCAACGGAACCCTTTCTCAATACATTCACAGTCGTGATGAGGGGTTTCCTTTCACTTGGGAAATGCGACTACGAGTTGGTATCGAAGTTGCTGGAGCCCTTTCCTACTTGCATTCATCTGCTTCGATGCCAATTTATCATCGAGACATTAAGTCTTCAAACATACTCTTGGATGAGAGGCATAGAGCAAAAGTTGCAGACTTTGGAACCTCAAGATCTGTCTCCATTGACCAAACACATCTTACCATGACACATGTTAATGGAACCTTTGGTTATTTGGACCCTGAGTATTTCCAGTCTAGTCAATTTACAGATAAGAGTGACGTTTATAGCTTCGGAGTAGTCCTTGCCGAGCTATTAACTGGACAAAAACCAGTTTCTGTAACAAGGTCAGAGGAGGGGAGACATGAAGGGAGAAGCCTAGCAACTTATTTTATTGTTTCCATGGAGGAAAATTTCTTGTTTGATATTCTTGATGCTGAAGTTATGAAAGGAGGTAAGAAAGAAGAGATAACGGCGGTTGCTAATCTTGCAAAACGTTGCTTGAATATGAAAGGAAAGAAGCGTCCTTCTATGAAAGAAATAGCGATTGAGTTGGAGGAAATTCTAATGTCAAGTAAATCATCGGATGTCGAACGCATTGCAGAGCTTGAATATCTCCAGAGAGAAATGACCGAGGCTTGGGATGTTGTTCCTACATCAATAGGGTCTCATTTGGACACCAGTTCTTCGTTAGAAGTACAATCACTATTGTCTTTCAAGTCGCACTGAAAGTTGCTAGTGATATCCCTTGTTTTTGGAACATGTACATAGTGTCTCTATATATAAACTATCACCGTTTATGTAATTTATTGTGTGATTTAGTTATGAAGTTGCATAATAAGGAAACAACTGATATATAACATAATCGGGTTCAACATGATCGTAACTAACATATGAAAGTAACATATATATGAATCTTGATAGTCGATCACTTTATCATAGAGAAGGTTGATGCGAAGTTGATTAATTGTTTTCCATTTGTTCCGAATATTAATTAGCAGATGTTTACTAAAAGAGCTTCCATCAAGGATGAGTCACTTAAGGGACGAGTCGGGCATTCTTGACTTATTGCATGCTCCAACTTGGGAGCATTAGTCATGAGTCATTAGAACATCTCCAACAACTTTTTCAAAATTTTTTTAAAATAGGAAAACAAAAGTCAAAATATCTCCACACAAAAAATTTGTTCTAACTCTAATAGCTTCTCCATTTTAGAGATATCAGCATTTATTGCTAAAATAAATTTTTCTACATCATTTTTAATTATAACAAAAGAAATATTCTATATTTTATTATAACAACAAAGGGTGATGCTATTTCCACCCCACTAAATGCTCAATTCACCAAATTCTTTATTTTGT
>NW_004443434.1:66959-68178 GCF_000184155.1 Fragaria vesca subsp. vesca
TTCATATGTATTTCCTAGAGAAAGTTACGACTGTTCTAGTAATTGAAGGTCATGCTGCGCGGAAATCTGATTTCCTGCACGAACTTATGTTTTGAGTTCACAAGCAACCTTCTCCTCAAGATCTAATTGTAAAAGATCATTTGAGGACAATACGGCATGATTTAGTTAATCATTGTCCAATACCACATTTGAAGACATGTTAAAAAGCATTGACATGCTAAGTTGTTGAAACTTCCGTGATTAGTAAGAATCAGGAAGAGCCCTATGATTGATGTAAAGATCAGGGGGAGGTGCGAACTTCAGTGGGAGTCTAGCACATACATACATGTCACTATCAAATGTGAAGGGTGCGTTGTACTCTTTTTCTCCTACGATCAAGGTTCAGTTTTTCTCCCACAGGGTTTTTGTGACTTGACGAGGTTTTTGACGAGGCAACAGATCAGCACCATCGGCATATCAGCGCGCGGCACAAGGCACAAGGGGGAGTGTTCTAGGATATTCTCTATGTGTGCCTTGGCCTTATGCCAATAGGATATGTAGTTAGACTAGATCTATGTATTCATATCCTTACCATATTGGTATTGTGTAATTCCCTATATAAAGGGCTCCTATCAATGAATAAGATGATGATTCTCTTGCTATCTCTTTGTCTCTACCATTAATCCTTCATCAAATATTTAGTTTAAAATTGAAATGTGGGGTGAACAAAGTATTTGGTGGGGTGACAATAGCCGCACCCAACAATAAAATACTCAATAAAACATTTTATATTTTTTCTATGACAATGCTAATTTCAATAATTTGGGGAAGGAAGGCACTTACTACAAATTTGGGGAATGACTCTTTCTATTTTCTCTCCATCCATATTTTAGAGAAGAGTGCAGCTATTGGGATCTCTAAATTTTCTCAACAGACCTCACTCTATTGCGAATTATTAAATGACATATACATCCTCATACACAATGACTATTAAGGACAATAATTATACAAAAGGAAATATTATATTTATTCTCTTTTGACTTTCCAATTCAATAATATATAATTGATTCCATTCTTTATTATTTTCCTTATATATTTTTGTTTTCCAATTTTCTTTTTATTAAAGCATATATATAGTTTATAAGAGCTACAAAAATAATCAATATCGATCATGTGACATAAATTTTGTATTATCATACATATTGAACGCATATACTTGCAAGGTGCATAAATATTTTTA
>NW_004443434.1:68198-69666 GCF_000184155.1 Fragaria vesca subsp. vesca
TACATACATATATTATAGAGTCTGAGAGGCTCGATATTTTATGGGATAAAGGTTTTATCGCTTGCGGCATGCATTCGATTTTTCCTTAGAAATTAATTTGGGGAAACATAAATATTTTATTTATTAATTTATTTTTGTCCACTCACTCTAACGTTATTAAATGTTTTCCCCTGGGCCCTTCGTTTTAAATTGCCCAGTCTGCAGAGTTCGGGTTGGATCTAGTAGGAGACGAGGCATAGTCACCCGCTTTTCGGCCAGTTTTCATCAGTAGGTTACCTGTTCAACCTACTCGTGTTTTCTTGCTTCCGCTTGTGTTTAGTAGCTCTGAATACTTTAGAATTTTTGTATATTATGTAAAGTTCAGAAGTGTAATATGAAATTTTCGACTTAGGGTTGTCCATCTGCAAGGGAGATTTGCTTAATCTTTTCAGTAAATTTTCCTTGGAGGTGGTCCCCGCACGACTTACTCTGGGTTTCAGGGTGAAATTCGGGGTGGGTCGTGTCACCCCTGACCTCATTGCCCTCATCGGCATTGGTCGAAGTAGCCACACGGGGTTGCCGTGGCCGCCTAGGAGGCATAGTACCTGAGGAAGAAGAAATTTAGTAGTCCATAAACAAGACTAACACAACTATCACACATACCCAATAACACATAGCATCAAAAGCATAAAATGCCAATGAATCCGCCGCGGTCGGATCATCACTCTATAGACACTACGTGCTACTTAAGCAAATATGATAATGACAGGGAACCAGGAAAAGGAAACCTAAAGCTCTGATACCAACTGACACGACCCGCCCTAAATTTCATCCTGAAACCCGGAGTAAGTCGTGCGGAGACCACCTCCAAGGAAAATTTTACCGAAAATGAAAATTTTACCGAAAAGATTGGTAAAACCTCCCTTGAACAACCCTAACTCGAAAATTTCAAATTTACACTCTTACTACAACACGTCCAAACTTCACATAAATATCCAGCTAATAAAAGCAAATATTATCCTTCAGAGATTCCAAACATCAAACCAACAGGCCGAGCACACTACCGAAATAATATACAACAGTCCCAAAGTATCCAGAGCTACTAGACTCTAGCGGAAGCAAGAAAACACGAGTAGGTTGAACAGTTAACCTACTGATGAAAACTGGCAGAAATGCGGGTGACTATGCCTCGCCTCCTACTAGATCCAACCCGAACTCTGCAGACTGGGCATTTTAAAACGAAGGGCCCAGGGGAAAAACATTTAATAACGTTAGAGTGAGTGGACAAAAATAAATTAATAAGAAAAATATTTATGTTTCCCCAAATCCATTTCTAAGGAAAAATCGAATGCATGCCGCAAGCGATAAAACTTTTATCTCATAAAATATCGAGCCTCTCAGACTCTATAATATATGTATGTATTTACACACGTCCATACTCCCTATATAAATTCATGGGTCTATATAGGGCTACTACGCTCGCGTCCAA
>NW_004443434.1:69686-73926 GCF_000184155.1 Fragaria vesca subsp. vesca
TATAATATTAATTTCCCAACTAACAATCCAACATTTAATCAAAATAGGCAAAATTAACCGAGAGACGTAACTACGCTCATCATTGCCTAACTTCGATATTCTTAAATCGAAACGATCCGAACTTAAATATCATACTCGGCAGCCGTAATTACAACCTCCCCAAAAATACGACTTAAATCCTACGGCCGGATTCTACATTAATTAACCGCCAAAAATACCGCACTTCGGAAATTCATAAACCTATCCAAAACTCATCCAAAAATTCTATAACTCACTTCAATAAACTCCCCTTAATATTCCAAATTTAACAACATTAAAAATCTCCCAACCGGCGGCGGCTCCGCGGGCAGCGGCGGCCGGAGGCCAATTCCGGCGACCTCCAAAACCTATGAAATTTTGACAGCATCTTCCTCTCATCATGCTCTACAACTTTCCTAACTAGCACAAACCCAAAATCCAAGCCTAGCTATGCCAATCGAACAGAAACATCAAAAACGCTCTAGAATTTCAACTTCACATTTCTCCTTACCTAGCTCAAGAGAGGGTGAGCTGTTTGGAGGGGTTGCTGCGTGGGAGGAGGGCTACAAAACGAGCCAAGGATCGCCGGTTTTGGTGGCCGGAGGAGGGAGTTCCGGCGACGTGAAGCTTTGGACAGTCGAACCTTTCGGGGGAGAGCGCTCCTTCACGGCGGAGCTAGGGCGGCTGTCACCGGTCTAAGGAGGTAGCTGGGTCGGAGGCCGTCAGTTTGGGACCGGAGCGACGGCAGATGGTGGCCGGACGGCGGCTGACCGGCGACAGAAAGATCGGCTGCGGGAAGGAGTTCGGGTGCGGGAAAACCGGGAGGGAGAGAGAGGGAAAAGAGGGCTGGGCTTTGACCACCCCTTGGCCTGGTCCAACATTCTTATACTACCCAAATCCAAAATAAAACACCCCGAAAAATAATACCCGAATAAAAATTACCTTTTATTAGCTAAAATTTACCATTTTTACCGTCGTCGTATTTTCCTCCTACGAATAATCCTCCACACATAATCGTCCCCGAAATCCCTCTAGGGACCAATTAAACTATTAACTCAATGATCGAGACGGTAAAATTCTTATTATAATCACGCTAGTAAATAAGGTAAAAATATAAGCGTCGGGATGTGACAATTTTAGTCAACATATCCGAAGTATTTTTGTTAGTGTGAATTTTCCTCAACTGTAAAGGCTTCTTTGGCACAACATCTCGTATCTAATGATAACGGAGATCAATATGCTTAGTGTGGGGGTGATAAACTGAGTTTTTGCTCAAGTGAATTGCACTATGACTATCAAAATGCACCACATACCTTTCTTGCTTCACACCCAACTCTTGAATAAATCTTTGCGGCCATATCATTTCCTTTCCCTGCTTCGTTTGCTACTATATACTTAACTTTTGTGGTGGATAAGGCAACACACTTCTGTAACTTGGACTGCCATGACACAGCTCCCCCACAAAATGTAAATATGTAACTAGATGTGGACTTTCTAGTATCAAGGTCTCCTACCAAATCTGTATATGTGAAACCTTCTAAGACGTGTCTTGATCCACCAAAAGACAAACACAACTTTAAGGTGCCCCTCAAATATCTGAGTATCCAATTCACAGCTTCTCAATGCTCTTTGCCAGGATTAGATAAATATCTACTAACAATACCAACTGCACGTGTAATATCTAGACGGGTACATACCATGGCATACATAAGACTACCAACAGCTGATGAGTAAGGGATACCCGCCATCTTGTTTTTCTCCTCTTGTGTAGTTGGACATAACAGTCTGCTTAACTTGAAATGATTACCTAGAGGTGAGCTCACTAGCTTAGCATCTTTCATATTGAACCTTTCAAGCACCCGTTCAACATATCTCTCCAGTGACAGCCATAATTTATTTGCCTTCCTGTCATGGGTAATCTTCATGTCCAATATCTGCTTAGCAGGCCCTAAATCTTTCATATTGAATAATTTTGATAAATCTGCTTTTAACTTGCGGATCATAGAAACGTCTTGCCCTACTATCAACATATCATCAACATAGAGCAATAAAACTATGAAGTTACCTCCACTGAACCGTTGGATATACACATGGATCTGCATCAATTCTCATGTACCCATGACCCACCATGAATGAGTCAAATTTCTTGTACCATTATCTTGGCGCTTGCTTAAGCCCATACAAACTTTTCTTCAACTTGCAAACCATGTGCTCCTTTCCCTCGACCTCGAAACCTTCCGGTTGCTCCATGTATATTTCTTCTTCCAAATCACCGTACAGAAATGTTGTTTTCACATCTAACTGCTCCACCTCAAGATCAATGCTAGCTACCATGCCCAAAATAACTCTGATAGATGTCATTTTGACAATTGGTGAAAAGATCTCATCAAAATCTACTCCTTCTTTTTGCCCGAAACCTTTGACAACCAAGCGAGCTTTAAACTTTGTCAACTGTTCATTCTCGTCTCTTTTCAACTTGAACACCCATTTATTTCTAAGTTCTTTTCTACCTTTAGGAAGCTCCAAGAACTCATAGGTGTCATTCTTCAATAAAAACTCCATTTCAGACTTCATTTTCAACATCCACTTGTCATTGTCTGCATGAGTTTTTGCCTCTTCAAAGCATTCAGGCTCTCCATCATTGGTTAACAAAATGTATCTGGAATATGGATTATATGCATCACTAGTCAACAAAATATATTGTGAAGAAGGATACTTGGTATTTGGCTTTCGTGCTTTGTTAGATCTTCGAATTGGTGCTTGGGAATTTTTTGGCTCCTCCGCTTGAATAGGCTCCACCTGGTTAGGCTCCCCCTGACCATGATCCTCTTGATCATCATTTCCAGGTGCAGGTTCCGCAGCTTCTGCTTCCGCCATATTGGGGTCATTTACCATATCTTGAGGTTCGCTAGATTCTCCTTGTAGCGGTGATAAGTAGGTGAGGTGGTCTGCACTGTCAATTGTCTTCTTTTCAAAATCAGCAACGGTTTGAGCTTCATGGAACACCGCATCTTTGCTTCTGAATAACTTGTTGGTCTTTAGATTCCACAACTGGTAGCCCATCTCTTCATTGCCATACCTAAGAAAGATGCATGGTATAGCCCTGTCATCTAGCTTTGACCTTTTCTCCTTTGATACATGAGCAAATGCCTTGCACTCAAACACCCTCAAGTGGGAATATGATGCACTTCTACCGGTCTATATGCTTACTGGAGTCTCTAAGCCCAACGGTACACTTGGTCTTTAAAGTCACTATTTTTCATTCAAATGGTCATTCCGTAAGTTTTTTCTGTTAGAATACTGACGTGGCTGTTAAAGCCATATCAGCAATTTAACTGAGAAAATTGGCGGAAGGACCATTTAGATGAAAAATCGTGACTTTAAGGACCATTCAGATTAAAATAAAACCATAAGGACTGAGCATATGCCGACTTTAAACCATAGGGACTATACAGTATTTTACCCTTTTATTATGACCAAGTGATTCAACTTACATGGGGCCACAAACATCTGAATGTACTAGGTCCAATACTTTTTCTTTTCTTGTGAATATTTTAGCGAAGCTAACTTTATGGTGCTTACTAGATAAACAATGATCACTAGAGTCAAGGGAGCGAGGTACATTTGGCAAAAAGATAGGAGACTTCTTTGCCAAAAATTGCAATCCCTTCTCACTCATATGGCCTAGTCACTTGTGCCATAGACTTGGAGAAAAATTGACACGACCCACCCCAAATTTCACCCTGAAACCCAGAGTAAGTCGTGCGGGGACCAACTCCAAGGAAAATTTTACCGAAAAATCGGCATAACCTCCTTTGAAAATGGACAACCCTTCCTAATAATACCTGCAAACACTTCTGAAAATTTAAATCCAACCTTAAACTCCTGGAGTCTCCGTGCTCCCCAAATCACAACACCACCCAAATTATTTACTAATCTAAACAAATCTCATATCCAACCATTTATAGGTTCAGAGCAACTCTAACAGGAAGAAAGAAAACATAATAAATTAACAAGCGGAAGCTATATGATGACTATGCCTCATCCCCATGTACGCCCGACCTCAACTATGCAATCCTGCAAACTGGGCATTTTTAAAACGAAGAGCCCAGGGGAAAACATTTGAAACACGTTAGAGTGAGTGGACAAAAACAAATTAACGAATAAAATATTTATGTTTCCCCAAATCAATTTCCAAGAAAAATCGAATGCATGCTGCAAG
>NW_004443434.1:73946-86768 GCF_000184155.1 Fragaria vesca subsp. vesca
TCGAGCCTCTCAGGCTCTATAATATATGTATGTATTTACACACGTCCATACTCCCTATATAAATTCATGGGTCTATATAGGGCTACTACGCTCGCGTCCAACGCTCACGTCACGCCTTAATGCGGTGCTACACTACGCCATTAAGGTGGACAGACGGGTGTATAAATATGTGCTCATACCCCCTATATGAATTAAACACTCATATAGGGCTATTACGCTCGCGTCCAACGCTCACGTCACACCATAATGCGGCTATATGCTACGCCATTAAGCTGGACAGACACATATGGCTAGCTAGCATTTTATATACATACTCTCTCTCATAAATACATATTTATATCCACCGAAAATCCCATTTTCGGTAACTCTCCAAGAGAAATAAGATTGTCAAAAATTAAAATGACGTCAAAATGCTCCATGACATTAATTGTTCATTCATGAACCATAGCATGCATATTATTTAAAACAAAAGTCCACTCACAACTCTAGGCATAAGCCCGACGAAATCCAAATCGCCACTCCAGAGAGGTTTCCTCGAACCATGGCACAAATATAAAATTAATTTCCCAACTAAAACTCCAATATTTAAACAAAATAGGCAAAATTAACCGAGAGCCATAACTACGCTCATCATTGCCTAACTTCGATATTCTTAAATCAAAACGATCCGAACTTAAATATCATACTCAGCAACCGTAATTACAACCTCCCCAAAAATACGACTTAAATCCTACGGCCGGATTCTACATTAATTAACCGCCAAAAATACCACACTTCGGAAATTCATAAACCTATCCAAAACTCATCCAAAAATTCCATAACTCACTTCAACAAACTCCCCTTAATATTCTAAATTTCAAACCCTAAAAATCTTCCAAACAGTGGCGGCGGCGGCGGCGGCAGCGGCGGCAGCGGCGGCCGGAGGCCAATTCCGGCGACCTCCGATTCCTATGAAATTTTGACAGCATCTTCCTCTCATCATGCTCTACAACTTTCCTAACTAGCACAAACCCAAAATCCAAGCCTAACTAGGTCAAACGAGCAAAAACATCTAAAACACCCTAGAAGTTCCACCTCTAATTTCTCCTTACCTGAAGCGAACCGGAGTGAGCCCTTTTAAGGCAAGGTAGCTGGGTTGGAGACCTTCAAAACCGTACCAAGCTTGCCCGGATTGGTGGCCGGAGGAGGGAGTTCCGGCGAAGTGAAGCTTTGGACAGTCGGACCTTTCGGGTGGCACCGCTCTCTCACGGCGGAGCTAGGGCTCCTCTCACCGGTCCAGGGAGGTTGCTGGGTTGGAGGTCGACCGAATGGGACCGGTGCGGCGGCGGTTGGTGGCTGGACGGCGGCGAGAGGACGGCCGGAAAACCGGGCAGCGGGAGGAGCTCGGGGAGAGAGAAAACCGGGAAGAAAAAAAAAGAGAAGGGAGAAAATGGCTTTGGGCCTCCTCCCCCAAAACCGGTCCAACTTAATACCCATTTAAAACAAACCCAACTCCAAAAATAAAACACCCCGAAAAATAATACCCGAATAAAAATTACCTTTTACTAGATAAAATTTACCATTTTTACCGTCGTCATATTTTCCTCATACGAATAATCCTCCGAGCATAACCGTCCCCGAAACCCCTCTAGAGACCAATTAAACTATAACTTCAATGACGGAAACGGTAAAATTCTTATTATAACCAAGCTAGTAAATAAGGTAAAAATTTACGGGTCGGGATGTGACAAAAATCATCTACAACATTCAACTCCCTTTTGCATATCTTGTCATATGTCTTGTAGAGGGTGCAACATAATTTCCCTCTAGTAACCACTAGTGATTCTTTGGTAAGCCTCCACTTTTGATCACCTCCATGATGATGGAACCATTATCGGTCAAGCACACTGGTTGATATCAAATTAAGACGTAGACCAGGAACATGTCTAACATCTTTCAGTATAAGCTTGTAGCCTAAATTGGTCTCAAAACAGATATCTCCAATTCCTGCGATCTTGGTGTAACCTTCGTTTCCCATCTTCACAATCCCAAGCTCACCACCTTTGTATGTAGTGAAGAACTCCATGTTTGGAGTGGCATGGAAAGAGGCTCCGGAATCAACAACCCATGCAACACCGGAAGAATTATCGACATGTAGACATTCACCTTCACAACAAAGAACCTTACATTCCTCATGTGATATGGCAGCGGCAGCCGTACTCTTGTCCTCCGTCCTTTGATAGGTGTAGCCATCTTTCCCTTCCTTCTTCTTATCTTTTAGTTTGTTGCAAAGTTTCTTCATGCAGCCAAATATGCCATAATGATGACATTTTCCGTTGAATCATTTCCTCGAACGGCTTACACTCCTTCCATGGCTTTTGGGTCCTCTACTCTTGCCCCTTCCTCTATTCTCCGCTACAAAGACTTGGCTATTTTCAGAGATTGAAGATTTCCCTCTAGTCTCTTCATTCAACGTGTTATTTTTAACATTATCCATAGTCAATTTACAATCAGGAGCATAGTTACTTACAGTGATGACAAATGTCTCCCAGTTATCCGGTAACAAGCCCAATAGCAGGATTGCTTGTAATTCATCATCAATCGTCATGCCCATTGTGGTTAATTGATTGATTGAACTTTAGAAATTATTCAGGTGTTCGGTGACCCTCACGCCTTCATGGTACTTCATATTGACAAGCTCTTTGATTAAAAAGGCTTTCTTGGCAGCGGTCTTCTTCTCGAATAACGACTCCAACTTTGTCCACAACTCATGCGCATCAGTCTCATTTGCCACATGGTAGATCCATCCACTCTCGGATATGGCCGATTGTCTTACGGTTCATCTTCGTCCAATCTGCATCTGAAGTCCCTTGCGGCTTACCCTTACCTCCTTCTATTGGCTCATGCAAATCTTTGCAATATAGAATGTCCTCCATTCTTGGCTTCCATATATATGATCCAGTTTGAGTGGTTGAGTCGAACCATAATACTCCTGAACCTTCAATTTTAATGCCATGCCCCACGAACAGGGCTCTGATACCACTGTTGGAAAAAAATAATATAATATAAGTAACAACTCAAACCACATAGACCATAAATATGCAAAGAAGTAAAAGGATATAAGAAAGGGGACAACGAATATAACGTGGTTCGACAATGTATCTACGTCCACGGAGCAGCAACAACAAGAACTTCCACTGTAAGAATAACGAGTACAAAGAGATATACAACTTCAAGAACACCACTTGAAGGAAACCCTCTCTCTCACACTTGTTTTGCTACCAACTACACTACACTCTCAACTTGGAGTGGACACTCTTCAATCTCTACTTGGATGAAGATGATTAGAATGGATGAGATGCTTGATATGAGATGATGGGAATGAACAAATGACCCCTCTCCTTATATAGGTTTAAGGAGGAACCCCCTGGATCACTCATTAGTGCTTTCCCATTTATTGGTGCTTCATTAGTCTTCTATAACTCATGACTTTATGCTTTCACCATAACTCCAAAACCATCTATATACCTTGTGTATCTTAAATGTTAATACCTTGTGTAACTTAAGACTTAATACCTTGTGTAATTTAAGAGTTAATACCTTGTGTAACTTAAGAGTTACTAATATAACTCTTGAAACCACCAACCCATGAACCTTTAACATTTCTTGTCATAAGTTATTGTGAGTTATTGGTTTGGACATTTCAAACTTGGCATCTCATGGATGTGCATTGCTGACTGGTTCTCCAATCCGCCTTCCTACCTATGCGTATCCTGATTTATTATTTTGCAAGATCTCCTCTCCATGATACAAGTTCCCTCTTTATAGTATTCGTAACGTACGAGAGTTTATTTTAGCCTTTGTTAGATTATTCATGTTTGCTGCGTTTGTTTTTTCCTTTTATTTCTCTCATGTTTCTCTATATCATTATTTCTAGTGCTTTTTCAATATATACATCTTTAACAAAAAAAATAATAATAATTAGCCTATTAGAATTGCACCAGACTTTTCTTTAAGGTTGTGTTTGGATGCGGGGAAATTCCTTAGAATTTAATTGAAAGTAAGGATTTCATAATTCTTAAAAGTCAATTCCCTTGTTTGGCATTATCAGATACAGAATTTTAAATTTCGATGGAATTGAAAACGAAGGAATTCATTGATTAAATTCCTCACTTGAATTTCACCAAAAATATGATATAGGACGAGATTTTAACCAAATTCAACAAAGAATCTTGAAACGAAAGAATCATCGTCACATTAAGAAGAATGATTTGAATATTGAAAATTGGTATTCAAATAGGCTTCTTAATGATGGAATTAATCATAAATTACTGTTTTGGATATATCCGGATTCTCGAGCAAAAGACAAATTCTGTATGGTGAATAAGAGTGAAGTAGATTTTGGCCAGAACGTCAGTTTGGAATGCATAACACCTTTTCAGAATGGGAATGATGAGATCTACAAGACTCAAATTTGTGAGCTTCGTCAGATTTAGGCTAAAAGATGTCTGTTTGATATTCTGATTCGGCATTTAGTATTATTATAGAATTTCTAGTTCCTTTAGGTTTTATTATTTTTTAGTTCTATTCTAATTATGATTTAGTCAAGAGTTAGGACCGATATAAAGACCATATATGTTGTATTATTCATTCAATTCAACAATCTATCAAATTTTATTATCAATTGAGAGTTTTTCTCTTATTTTCTGGTAAATTCCAGAGTTCTACCTAAAAGTTTATGCTTGTAAGCTCTCCATAGTTTCTACGGTTTAACGCTTGTTAAGCCCCCGTATTTCCCGCTGCGTTAGTTGGTATCAGAGTGGGTATCTCCCGTCTCTTTCATCTACTAGATTATCTATGGCCTATGAACCAGTTGTAAGAGCAGATTTGGATTGTCTTTTCGCTCAGATAACTGCTACTATTAACAACCTTCAAGCTCAAATAGGAGGATTTCGATTTCCAACAAAGAGAAACAATTGCAAGAGAGATCGAGGAGGAGCATCCAAGTGGCAAAATCAGGTTGCTAATCATGCTTTCAGAACCACGGTAGAAATTCCTTATTTCTTTGGTTACGTACATGCATGAGGAGTACTTTCTGGATTGACTGGATGAGGTTGATAAATTCTTTTTGTTTATGGAGGTTCCTGAACACAAGCAGACAAAGATTGTTTCAAACCGACCATCTCAAGACCATTGTTGCTGATTGGTGGGATGATTTGCAAAGAGCCAGAAAGATGCAAGGTAAAGAGCCTGTTCGAACATAGAGGAAGATGAAAGGTCTTCTTAGAGGAAAATTTCTACCTAGAGATTTTTCGATTAAAAAGCACCATTCTAAGGTGGAACAGAGGAAATTAAAAATTGAACAATTTGCTTGTCTTGTTGAGAGTACTATTTTGACTCAAGAAATTATTCATGAATTTCCAATGGAAGAAGCTCCACAAGAAACAAGAAATTATCCCTGAAGTTCTAACGGAAGAAGTTTCATAAGAAATTATCCATGAGTCTCCAACGGAAGAAGTTCCTCAAGAAATTATCCAAGAACAGACTAGAGAGGAAATTGTTTGTATTGACATAGTAAATAATATTGAAGAAAGCTTGCAGCCTCAAGTAATTCATTCTGAATCATTCTGAACCAGATGTCATTAAAAAATGCAATTTTGAGTGCCTAGAAGAAATCCGTCCAAGTTGCCTATGACAAACTCATCTTTGGCGTTGAGTTCCTGGTTGTGCCGTTAGAGTTCGCAGCAGATCATGCTAATAAACCACAGGTTCAACTGTCGAATGTATTGGGTTTCTCGTCTACATATTCTCGTTTCTCATTCAAGATGAACTCAAGATCGAGTTCTTTTCAAGTGGAGGAGTCTGATGTAGGACGAGGATTTAGTCAAATTCAACAAAGAATCTCAAAACGAAAGAAGCGTCATCACATTAAGAAGAATGATTTGAATATTGGAAATTGGTATTCAAATCGGCTTCTTAATGATGAAATTAATCATAAATTACTCTTTTGGATATATCGGGATTCTCGAGCAAAAGACAGATTATGTATGGTGAATCTGATTGAAACAGATATTGGCCAGAACGTCCGTTTAGAATGAATAATATTTTTCCAGAACGGAAACGACGAGATCTACAAGATTCAATTTTGTGAGCCCTGTCAGATTTAGGCTAAAAGATGTCTGTTTGATATTCCGATTCGGCATTTAGTATTATTATAGGATTTCTAGTTCCTGTAGGTTTTATTATTTTCTAGTTCTATTCTAATTATGATTTAGTCAGGAGTTAAGACCTATATAAAGACCATATATGTTGTATTATTCATTCAATTCAACAATCTATCAAATTATTATCAATTGTGAGTTTTTCTCTTATTTTCTGGTAAATTTCAGAGTTCTACCTAAGAGTTTACACTTGTAAGCTCTCCATTGTTTCTAGGGCTTAACGCTTGTTGGCCCCCCGTATTTCCCGTTGCGTTAAAATATGTGTCATTTACAAATTCCTTGCATGATTCAATTTTCATTTCTAAAACAAGGCTTTTTAAAATTTATTTTTTATATTTATTTTAAACTTTATTAGTCAATCACACACTTCAAATCTCAAATATACATAACCAAACAATAGAAATTGCAATTGACGGAATTTCAATTGATAGATATCTAAATTCCATCATTTCAGAATTCGTCAAGAATTAAGAAAACTCTCATCCAAACGCAGTGTAAGCTTTTGAAGTGTCGTATATGGTTAATATTGTAAAGCACATGCCATTTGGAATGGCTTGCAATTTTGTATACAAGCTGGTTTTCATTCCACTGAAATTAGGTTGATAAGCCAAAGAATCTGTGGAAGTTTTTTTTTGAAGATTCAAAAAATTAATATACAAATTAATAATATCTTTTGGGTAATAAATTGTTTTGAGTTGATTAGGAATATTGAAGCATTTTGGAAAGAAAGACAAACACAATCAACAATTTAGGAAGAAAATATTTACATCACTGATTTATCCAATGTTTAGGTCCTCATACATATATCTCTTAATGAATGCTTTAATTGGTCAGATTTTTTCCCTTTAGATTATGATCATTTTTTTTTGCTTTAAAAGCATGAATGAGCAAGACACGGCTCATATATATGGTCGTATGTCTCTTAGCCTTGAGCCATAGAAGATTAATGATGGCAAAGGCATTGGGGCAGCTATACTGTTTTCTGCTTTTCCTTGTCTTAGTGCTTGGGCCAAGTAGCAGTTTGATCGGAAAAAAGTATTTCGTGCGTATTGTTAACAATCTCAAAAACAACGAAGTTCTTAACTACCAATGTCAATCAGACGATGATGTAATTGGTCCTCATGCTCTTCCTCCACTTGGGGAATTCGAATTTAAATTCCACCTCATCCTGGATACACACTTTGAATGCGCTACATGGTACTCGAATCGCATGGCTAATTTTACAGCACTCAATGAAAAACTCGCAGACAGTTGCGGCGGGGTGCATTGTATTTACAATGCGCAATCTGTTGCATTGTTTAGGTACAACATAGCAACTCAACAATATGCAAAAGCCAGTGATTGGAAGATTGTATCATGAAAATGTTTGAGGATGTAGCTCTCAAACAAGAATAATTTAATTTTTCTTCTTCTTCTGAAATCAAGGCCGTACGGCTGCCCTTAGGTCTTCATCATTAAAGAAACTAGAGAATACATGGGGAGGTTATGGTGCCTAAACCGTAAAAAAAACATCCTAAAAAGAATTTAAATGAGCTACATATTTATTTTCTTTATTTTAGAGATCGAGAAATGTAGGCATCGTCTTGGACTCTTCTTGTACTTGAGAAAGTCTGTATTAAATGGACAAGTCAACAATGCTTATGCTTTCTGTTACACGTTTCTCTTTGTTTTTAAGTGTTTATGGATGAGCTTATTAGTAAAACGAAAGAGAAAATTTTAGCACCGGTCCCCAAACTCTTGTGGGACAGTCAGAGATTTAAAGTTTAGGGTTTAGAGATTTTCGAGTTTAGAGTTTATATAACCTTATGACTTTTCAAAAAACCCATTCTCTTCCAAAATCTGCAAAATTAAATCTTGTGAACCCATTTTCCCTCCTAGTTGCAACATGGAAAACTTGGGTTTTCATTCTGGGAATCACATTGATTATTTAATAAGAGTTTGGGGACTGTTGAGGTGGTTATTTGCTGACAAGAAATACTTTTGGTGGGTCCCATGCGGGACACGTTAGCAAACAAACAATGCAATGACGGAAAATGGCCCCCAGCCTTTCGTCGGTAGCGAAAATGAAGTTTGGGTACCATATTGATAGTTTCGTAAGTGTGGGTATCACTTTAACCGTGTCACAAGGGTTTAGGGACCTAAGTAGATCGAGTTGCGATCCTAGCCCCCTTCCACTCATCTTGCCTCCGCATAAACCTTTACATGTACTACATAGAGGTGAGGCAGGCCACTCCAACCCTAACTCCAACGACCCTCGTATAAACCAATATCCTTACTGCCTGGCACATCTTTCCCTCCTCATCCCTTGCACAAAATTCAAACCCATAGTTCCACCCAAGGCACCTAAGCAGACAAGAATGACACAACTAAACATGTCTCGTCTGATAACAACAACGAGAGGACGTGCCACTGAACGGATAAGAGAAATCAGAGAGAGGATACGAGCGCGTGAGGCGCGTTCTAGGTTTTAGAAGTTTTCAATGATGCAAAGTTAAATGTGTAAAGAACCTGATACAACTCTAACATAGAGTACCCATCAATTTTTAAGATGGAAAAGTCTGATCTCTTTATGAGAACTTTTTTTTTTTAGGGTAAAATATTGTATAGTCCTTGTGGTTTGAAATCGACATATGTTCAGTCCTTATAGTTTTCTTTTAATCTGAATGGTCTTTAAACTCATGATTTTTCATCCAAATGATCATTCCGTCAATTTTCTCAATTAAATTGTTGACGCGGCCGTTAAAAATTACAATGTCTTTCTCAGTATTCTAAAAGATGAACCTCATTTGAAGATAAAGCTAAAGGAAACAAATTTGATAGCATGAATATTAGATACAATTAGATAACACAAAGTTGGAACTTTTTCATATATTGTGTAATCATATATATGCTTAAATTCTGTCGTTAATAAGGCTCGTTAATATTATGAATTGAGTTCTCTTGCAAAACTCGAATTCAGTAATTAACTGGGGACATGATAGTTAATAAGGCTCGTGAATGCTTCACATTCCAAAAATGGAATTCAGTAATTAACTGTCATGGCTTTCTGCATCAGAATAGAATTACTTCTGTCTCTGCTTTTTCCAGTTGTATGATTTCTTGTCCAAATCGAATGCCAATTAATTAGCGTTTTGTCCAAAACTTCCACCTTTCTCCTGCATTTCAGCCCAAAATTAATGGGAAAATGCCCATTTAGTACTAATTGAAATTTCACATTCCAATGATAATCTTTTTTATGAGCTCATTCCAATATAAGGTAACCTTTTTTATGTCCAAATGCACAAATCTTTACTAAAGTCTTAACAAACCATATTATTTTAAGACTATTTTACCCTCACCCCTTAAACATGCATAGAGAGAGAAAGTGAAAGAGAGAGAATACTTGGCCGGAACATCACCGGACTTCGGTCACCGGCCGCCGGACTCCGGTCACCGGATTTTCTCCGGCCGTCACCGGAATCTAGCCGGATTTTCTCCGGTCACCAGTCACTCCCTAATAACTCGACCGTCATACTTCTGTCGCCGGATTTTCTCCGATCACTCAGTTGTTGACCCCTAGTAATCAATTACTGACCCCCAGTAATCATTTACTGATCCCTACTAATTAGTTACTAGCCCCTAATAATTGAGTTACTGACCCTAGTAATCAATTACTAACCCCTAGTAATTAGTTATTGGCCCCTAATAATCGAGTAACTGACCCTCAGTAATCAATTACTGACCCCTAGTAATTAGTTACTAACCTCCCAGTAATCGATCAGTAATCAATTACTGACCCTTAGTAATCAATTAATGATCCCTAGTAATTAGTTAAAACACAAAAAATACGAAGACAATAGAAGAAGAATAAGAAAGAGGTCCTTACCCTCACACCAACGAACAATAGAGGTCCTCACCCAGCTCACACCAACGAACAACTTCCGAAGCCACAAGAAATTTATTACCCCCGGTAATCAAAACCATTCATAAGGTTTAGAGAAATTGAGAACAGAGGTAATAACTTTCTAGAGAGAATACTTCCGTAGAAATGAATAAAACCATTCATAAGGTTTTTGATAGTAAAAACCAAGACCTCCAGTATCGGAAATTGAGAACAGGACTCATGTTGCTTTCCTTTTTTTTTTTCTACCTCAAACTAAGTGATCAACAAGACCTCCAGTACATCATCGGCTCGTTCATCAGAAGCAGCACCATCTCGTCGTTGTAGGCCAGTCCTCCCTTGTAAACTTTGCAAACTCGTGGAACCCAGCGAAGCCATTCAAGTAATCCACGGTAGCGGTGAGATTGGAGACGTTGCCGACGACGTGGTCTAGACGGCATAAGCCTAAGTCGAGTGGGAAGGAGGACGGTACGCCACCGCAGTCAACGTCGAAAACTTCGAATTCGGCTTCCACAGTGGAATCAAATCGACAACACCTCCTTGCTGGAGGTCTTCATGAGAAACTGCAATCCAGATTTGAAGACCACGACGACGGAGAGAGAAATAGAAGGCGAAGGTGGGACGATGCAGCTCAGGGATTTCAACTTGAAGGCGAATCAGGTGAGGTTCGATTCGAGTCCCAATATGTCGGTTTCCTCACCGGTGACGAAGCAGTAGGCGGCGGCGGCCAAGCAATTCAATAACAAAGCAGAAGGCGTCATTTAGCGAAGCTTGGATTGATGTCGACGCCAGTGACTTGCAGTAGCGGAAGGGCAAGATTCCGATCGGTGGGGTTTGGCAGGAGAGAGAGGGAGAGAGAGCGAAGACAAAGAGGAGAGAGAGAGAGAGAGAGAGAGAGAGAGAGAGAGAGAGGTTAGATCGGATTACTGGATGAGAGGGAGAGATAGAGAGTGAGGTTATTTTGATTAGGGGTGAAAATCTCTTTTTGTTAAGAATCATTGATATGGGCTATGGAAAACTTTTTTCATTAGTTTAGGTATTTGTTTTGCTGTTTTTGTGCATTTGGACATTTTTCTTAAAGATAAAATGGATAAAATGGATGTGTATGAAATTTAAGGTCTCAGTCAAATTTGATACTATATATTTTTAGTTTTAGAATCGAATTCACCATTAGATACAACACTAATTCAAGTAGTATTCTTCAACAATTAGGGTTGAGGTTATCTTCCAAAACTCTTATCTTTGTCAAAAACACCGAAAGGTGATCGATCCTAAATCCATCATCTAGCAATTCATACAACCGGTATTAGTTTCCAACTCCCCAAGATCACTTTGACGATGGTGAAGTGACAATAGCCTCAAAAACTTGATTGTGTAAAGACCCAGAAAAAACCCAGAAGGAGAGAGATTTTTAGAAATTAAGAGAGAAGATAGACGATTCAGGAAGAAGAAGACCCGAAAGGTCTTTTCACAAAGAGTAGAAATGTTCAGTTTATGTTTCAATTTTATAAAATACACGTGCCACTTTTTAACAGGCAAGGAGGACCACGTCAGCACGGAGGACAGAAAAAATTCTCAATAAATCTCTTGTAAAATTCAACGAAGCTTGGAGGGGAAAGAGAGTAATGATAGAGTAATTATTGGCATTCAACATGAGAAAATAGGAAAGTAAATCATCTATACCAGATTTCCCAGTGCCAAATATGTGCCATTAATAGAAAACCAACACGTGGAGTTCCACCTAACAAAAGTAAACAGACTTGTAACACTGTTAATATTGATTTTTATTTTTTTTATTTTTTATTGAATGAAAAAGAAAAATAAAAAGAGATGGCCAATAAAACAAATCCCACTATCTACGTTGTTCCTTCGTCCTTTCTTCAATCTAGAAATCTAGACAGATTAGATACAATCAGATCAGAAACCATTAATCCATAAGCGGTCTCTCGACCCATTAATTTACTTGCAACGAGGATTTGACTATTTCGCCGTTTTACAACCGTATCTCGGGTCAGACTAATGATCGAGGCTTAGTCTCAGACGAGTGCTTTCATGGTTAGAATTTCATGCTTGCTGTGGAATTCTATTGGTAATAATCAGGATTGTAGCAGGGATTTGATCAACGAAAAGTGTTTGAATTTGCAGACAATAATTTGGGGCTAAAAGAGAAAGAAATCGATTGGGGAAATTTTGTTTGTATTATTGAAGTGAGTATATTTGGGGGATTTGTTTGAGTTAAGATTGAATTGTGGCCTTGTGGGTGAGTGTTGGTTGTGATCGAGGTTGAAAACTGGGCATAAGACATGGTGGAGTTTTTTGAAAGAGATAAGAGATAAGATAGATGGAGAGGGATTTGAACGTGGTTGGAGAAGGAAGAAGAAAAAATCGGTGGAGAGTGGGAAATACTTTTGTATTGTTTTAGTAGAAAGTTAAAAACAAAAGACTAACAGAGTTAGAGTTATGTTAAGCTTTGTTAAGTGAAACTCCACGTGCCAGTTTTTCATTGATGGCACATGAAAATACGATACAGGTGATTTACTTCCAAAAAATAACAATATCAACATTTAATGTGTATCCATATATAGGGGAGAAAATCTTATGTATTTAAATGACCCAATAATTGGTCACTACCAGGACAAGCACTTTAGCCGACGAAAAAATTTCATCGGCCTGTTAGCTTAATTCGTCGGCTAAAATTTCGTCGGGAAAAAGTTCGTTTGCGATTACTTTAGCCGACGAAAA
>NW_004443434.1:86788-130784 GCF_000184155.1 Fragaria vesca subsp. vesca
ATCCATATATAGAACTCACCAAATGGTGACCTGAGGAAGGAGAAATTCAATAGACACCGAATCCGAACCGGCGGAGTTTTGGAGCTCGATTTATCCCTCACGGCGGCGCCACTCGATGCACCACCTGTCCAGCAATGAAGTAGAGACGACGGCGAAGCTTTTGGGACAAGTGTGGCGGTCTCCGGTGGCTTGACGGCGGAGCTAGGCCGAGAAGAAAATCTGACAGGCGAAATAGACTTCTTACCATTCACCTTCGGTAAAACTCCTATATAAAGAACTTTAGCCGATGAAATTCTTTATTTTCGTCGGCTAAACTCTTTTGAAATTTTGAAAATTTTGGTTGATCGCCAAAAAATTTTGGTTGAAAATTTTGAAAATTTTTCGACTTTAGCCGATGACTTTTCATATATTTTCGTCGGCTAAAGTCCTTTGAAAATTTTCCTCCAAATTTGGTTTACCACCCAAAAATTTTTGACCTTAGCCGACTACTTTTTTAATATCTTGTCGGCTAAAGTCTATAAATTCACGAAAACGCTCATATCTCCCTCTATATTACATAATTTGGTCAAACCTTCCACACGAAAAGCTTTCACATAGATGAGATGCAACCGCCTATATAAAAATTTTGAGACATTTACCTTCCGACGATAGGGCTCCCCATAGGGAATAATAACGGTAAATAGGGTTGACCGCTACTATCGGCACCGAGACTTTACCCGATTTACGTGATTTTTGAACCACAGCTGTATTTCACCATTCTGAACACATCTTATTTCACGAGATTTTTGGTAATTTTGCTTCCTATATAGAATTTGTTCACAAAGTTGTGTAACCTACTAAACAAGTTATACAACATTAGTAGACACGTTGTGATTCCGATGACTAAAATTTACAAACCAAAATTCGACCGTTAGATATGATCATTATGACGAAAGATGTCTATGGTAAAAAATTCAACTGGATCCGACAACGTTAAGGGCTCGATCGAAACGGTCAACCCTAATCCATCTTATCACACGAAAACGCTCATATCTCCCTCTATATTACGTGGTTTGGTCAAACCTTCCACACAAAAAACTCTCACGTAGAAGAGAGGCAACTGCCCATATAAAAATTTTGAGACATTTACCTTTCGACGATAGGGCTCCCCATAGGGAATAATAACGGTAAATAGTAGACACGTTGTGATTCCGATGACTAAAATTTACAAACCAAAATTCGACCGTCCGATATGATCATTATGACGAAAGATGTCTATGGTAAAAAATTCAACTGGATTCGACAACGTTAAGGGCTCGATCGAAACGGTCAACTCTAATCGGAAATAAGAAAACTGCATTTTAAAGCCCTAAACGGACTCGGATGGCCAAAAAGGCCCATACATCATGGCAATAGCCATGAGTTTGACTCGTAGGGCCGTTACGCTTCTGGAAATGTATCACAATAGTCAATCAGACACCAAAAACCAAATCTGCAGCATAGTGAATAATAAGGGTAAATTGCATTGACCGCAACTATCGGCACCGAGACTTTACTGGAATACCGTGATTTTTCAACCGTAGACGTATTTCACCATTCTGGTCATATCTTATTTCATGACTTTTTTGCGTTTGAAGGTTCTACGTATAGTTTTTTTTTCCCAGATGAGTTGTTGTCCAGATCTGCAAATATAAGGCACTTTAGCCGACGAAATTATATTTTTCGTCGGCTAAACTTTTAAAAATTTCGTCGGCTAAAGTTCACAAACTATAGCCGACGAAAAAAATTATTCAGACGACGAAATTTTAATTTCATCGGCTAAAGTTGACCATAGCCGACGAAAATTTTAAATTTGCCAACGAAAAAATAATTTGTCGGCCTGGTTTTTTATTTTGTTGGCTAAAGCCTTTATTCTGATAGTGGGTCATTCAGTTCGGTAATTTAAAGTGAATAAATAAAGGACATGGATCTTCAATTTTATATTTTCTCCTCCAAAAACCATCCAAGTTCACATCTTTGCAATGAACCTGATCTAGAATTACAATTATGCAAATCTATTAACTGTGAGGTAGTATCTATAGTGAATGTGTATATGAGATACATAAATCCTTTGTATGGAGAAACTTGCTGCTCCTCAAACAATGATGGCTTCGAGCATTAGGATCTGTTTACTTCTAGCGTTGCTATCCTTATACCTACATACTTGTGCAGCTTCATGGTTTGGCAAAGTTCATGTCACAATTGCTAATGAGTTGGGTGGAGGTTTGGTCCTCACAGCTCATTGTTATTCCAGAGACGATGATTTGGGTTTTCATACGCTCCCCCTTCATGCCTCATTTGAATTCAGCTTTCGACATCACTTTGTTATTGATACAAAATTTACTTGCAGTTTTGAGTGGACAGGTAATCTTCATTGGTATAAAATATACGATCACGATAGAGATACATGAAAAAATTGTTCGTGGATTATTACTCCAACGGGCCCCTTGCATGCACAATTTCGATGCCCATAGTCTTAATTGTTATTATTGGCCAAACTGATTGCTCATGTCTCCTTTGGGTTAATCATCTTGATGGAAAAGTTCAAACGTGTTGTGTTTCTCCTAATGTATTTGGAATTGGTTAGTCATAATAAGTGAAAATTTTGTTCTTCTAAAAAAGTATTTTGTGTATCCACTTGTCTATCTGAATTTCTTCTAAGCTAGCTAGCTGTCAACCGGCGTGTTGATAATTCCATGTTTGTTGAGTGAATCGATTTGTAATTTATAATATTTGAAGCTCCACGATTGCTTTTAATATATTAACATTGTGACTCCATGATGTATTTTAACAGTCTACTGATCAGCCCGAACCTAAGATTTTCAGACTAGAGTCTAACTCCAAATGTTGGGCCCTCATGTGTATAGCGATTTAGGTTTTTGTTTTTGTTTTTATTTTCACGAGTTAAAGCAGTAGACGGTAGCAGTAGGATGGCTACCTGGCCTATAGACCATTCAAGAGCCCGTAACAAATATGCTCCCAATCTGGGGTAAAGCAAGACTAGGACACCAAACGAATGCCTGTGTAAACTATTAAGGGATGACATTTGTCCTGCATTGATCGGTAAGAGAAGAGAGAGTCAACACAAGGTTATAAATGAAGTCTGATAGTCAATGTAACAAGTAACATTAATTACGTCAGTAATTACACTTTACCTACCAAATATTAAGTTTAGAATTAAATTCAGTTTACCCCCATGAGGTTTGGGAGTAACTTCATGTTAATCCCTATACTTTCAATTTCATCAATTTACCCCTCAAACTTTTGAATTTTCCTCAAACGTGACCAATGTCCTATATTCTGTCCAAATCAGACGTTAACTGCTGATAATTTTAACCTTAACTGTGAGGCCCGTATTTAGAATTTGGGCAAATTGGATATTATCTGTCCAAATCGAACATTAACTGCTGATAATTAACGGTCAATTCAAACGGAATATGAGAATTTAGGCACGGCAGATAGAAATTGAAGAGTTCAAGGGGTAAACTGATGAAAATAAAAGTGTAGGGACTAACATGAAGTCACCCCCAAACCACAAAGGGGTAAACTGAATTTAATTCTTAAGTTTACCATCGGAGGGAGTAAGACCAGAAAGTCTAGGTCATTTTCTTATCACAGGTTGCATGTATCATTTAAAGAAGATCATCCAAGACACGTGACGAGCTTTTGTTGACCATACGGGATCCTACAAAAACATTTGACGTCATCTGTGGGAAAACCCGGTGAGTGTCTTGATGGCTAAGCAAATCGAGCAGCGGGCGAGTGACGAGCCCGACTTGGGAGATTTACATCATACAATATTTAAGGAATCCGCGGTCACAACTATAGGAGGTTCAAGAATCATTCAGGATCGTCAACGTAAAGCGGAGAATCAGCATGAAAAGTCTTCGGCGACAACCAAAAGTTGTCACTAAAAGTCTATATTTCTCACTTAATTGAAAGTGCGACGACTTTGGGTTGTCGCAACCGATTGTCGTTTAAAGTGTTTAAACGATTGTCAAAAGCGAAAAAACTACACAGTTGTCCAGGTTGAGGTCCCCCATTACCACTTTCGAACTCTGTAGAAAAGGCAGGTCCCTTTTCAAGGGCTATCATGCAAGTTGTGCGATCTAACGCGGTCAAGCCATTAAAACTAAGCTATAATGGAGAAGAGGATCCGCACCAGCTTCTAGATAGCTTCAAATCTCAAATAAACACTAAAGGATACACATATGTGTTATGTTGCGACATGTTGCAAGAAATGCTCATCGGGGAAACTGTCAACTAGTTCTACAAGCTCCATGCTAATTCGGTGCAGTATTTCCAACAGTTAGCCAACAGATTTCTAAATCGCTTCATCCTGCATAAGGACGGTCAAAACACGACATAATTGCTCGAGGTCAGGCAAGAGACAGGTGAGGAACTGAAAATTTTTGTGAACCGCTGGTAAGATAACATCACAAAAGTCAGAAACTTCAACAAGATGTTGCAAAAGAGGCTTTCAAGCAAGCATTGAAGCCCGGGAAACCCATAAGGGTATGACTAACTTATGGAGATAGGCAATCAAGCATTCCCAGGAAGACCATGACACATACGACAACAAATTCATGAAAAAGATCAAGGTCAACGACAGTAGAGCAATGTCCCCAGGACATACATCGCAAGTGGGGAAGAGTTGGAAGGGTGACCGGGAGCAGCATGTGTTTTCTCCAAGAAAAAGGTTCAAAGATGGGAACACAAAGAAACAAGGAAAAAATCAATACGACGGCCACGAAACTCGTTCCGGCAACCAGGGAGCAGTGATAGATTCCTATTTCATACACTTTTATACTCTTAAAAGTTGGATTATATGCTTAGTTCTTGTCAATCGTGAATATTTACTTGGTTTTTGTGTTTTATAGGTCAAGTTGGAGAAAATGAGAATTTGGAGCTAAAAGTCAAACTGAGGATTGCAAAGGTGCTTTCTATCCCGAGTGATCTAGAAACTAACCCTGCTGTGCGTCAACTTTGAGGATTAAGTTGTACTTTCTCACAAGGAATTAGGAGGTGACATACTATTGGAAATATACGGATGTTAGCTTTCTGAGGAATTTTGCGGAAGTGGATTTGCATTTTTCTAGAGCAAGTTATGATGGTTTGAGTGAACGCAGCGCGTGAAGGCAGATTTGGACGAATTTTGCATATCTTCTCATGATTCCAATTTGTGAAGCCCAAGTCCATCAATCTTAATACTATAAGGAAAAAGGCTGAACGTATCTACATATTTAGAAGGTTATTATTGCATTGACGATAATAACCTTATGTTATTTGGAGAGAATAAAACAATTCCGTGTTGGACAAGGAGAGACCAAAAAAGCCCAAATCGATCAATTGGTATTTCAAGGGAAGTAAAAGGAAAACCCTAAGCACATGAAATAGAAAGGGGATGCAGCAATGTCACGCCTAAATTTTTGAAAAATTTTTGAAGGATAATTTTCAAAAATTTTGGCATGATAATATTAAAATAATATAATCTCAAAACCTGTTTCAAACAAATTTCATGGAAAACTAAACTCGATGCGGAATGTAAATGTTACTCAACTCAACGCTGAGTTAAATATTACATTTCCTTGTTTACATAAACTTGAAAGTTAAGAAAATGAAACGCTCACATGAGTTTAATGTTGTCTACCCCAAACATAAAAATATACAATATACAACAAAACCCAACAAAAAAACTCTATCACTAAGCCTCCGCTTCAACCCTGTTAATCCTCACCTGCAGGTCTAACCCCTACACCAAGAATTGGTGCACCGGGTTGTAAACAATAAACCCGGTAAGTTAAAAAGCTCGAATGAGTAATTCTCAAAATAACACTAAATCTCCGATTACCAATTAAATCACATGAGCAATTTATATCAATAAATAAAATCCACAAATCCAACACTTTTTCAATTAACATGTACCAATGAGTCCCAGGTATTAATAAATACCCCTCATGACCTACAACAACAAAATGTGTACCTATGGGTCCCAGATACCATACAGTATCTCCCATGACCTATATTGATAGACGGACTAGAACTCTATTCCTAACCGCAACCAATCACCCGGCCAAAGGCTTGGAACCCGGTTTGACTGTCTAATATCAAACACAAAAGTGATAAATAGCATCTTAACCGCAACCAATCACCCAATTAAAGGCTTGAAACCCGGTTTGGCTATTTATCCAACAATCATAATATCACAACATTATTCTCAACAACACAATATCACATCATAAATTATATCTTTCCACATGGATATATTTACATGAACAAAATATAGATATTCCACAAGAATAATCTATCAATAATCAATAAAATTATGATCACATGAATCTCAAAATAGCATTTAAAGAAAACTTGTTTTATCTTACCTATGAGTCGTTGACGATCAAGCTCATATATTTAAAAAAAAACCATTAAAAACATATTATCACAATACCCTTAAACTAATTAACCCTTAGTTCAAGGGAGGACAACTTTCCAAAGTCGTTGAACTTAGAGGCCGAAAATGGCTGCCTCTAATCCTCTAATCCTTAAATCCTTACTCAACCTCCACTAAGCCTAATATCACACCCAAAGTTCTAACACGCAAACCTTGCTCACAACCTAGGAATTCTACATCTTAACAAGCTCACAACAACAAGAGCTAGCTAAAACACAGCAACCTAAGCCATAAACATAGTCGAACGCGCTGCCACGCGCCGCCACAGGCGGCGGCGAGTTGGCCCCACGCGCCAAAAACTTTCGAATTTGAGAAAACTCTCAACAGCAAAGTTGAAGCTTGAAGCAAAGGGAACAACTTTCATACCTGAGGCTTCAACCAATTTTGGCCGGAACCGGCCGGAAAATGCCACGAAACCCTAACCCGGAATCAAACTTCAAACTTGCAAATCCGGGCTCAAAAACCTCAAAACTTGATTCAATCTATGCCTAGACACTACCAGGAGGAGGAGAGGATCAAGACTCACCTAAGGATGCCCCTCGTCGCCGCCGGAAACGGCGAGTCCGACCGGAGACACAGCAGCCCTCTTTCCAGCAATAAGGCTCCGATTCCGGCGTGCCACACCGAGCAGCAGCTGCCCAGTCTTGAAGAGAGCACTTGTGGGAGTCAAATGGGACCAGTGGCGGTCCAATTGGTGGCTGGACGGCGGAGCTAGCTCCGGCGGAAGTTTGGTGTGCGGGTGAGTTCGGGAGAGGAAGAGAGAGAAAAGAGAGAAGAGAGTGAACTGGGTGAGGAGAGTGAGAAGAGAGAGAGCTGATTTGTGTTAGGGTTTCCAAAATAACCCACACACAATTTTCTACTTAAACACTTTCCACACCCGGAAACTAACTTCCTCTGACCATAACTTTCTCATACGACATCCGTTTTAAGCGTACCGTATGTCTACGAACTCGTATCGACAAACTCTACAACTTTCAAGAAGGAAGTTTTCGAAAATAACTTACGGAAAATAAAGTCAACTTTTGGCCTCTTAAAAGTCAAAACACCTTAAAATAAACTCCTGAAACTTCAACTTCGCATAAACCAAAGAATTTCCATAAATAATCCTTCATTAATTAAGGAAATAATACAAGAAAAAATGATATGAAAATCTAGGGTATTACAAGCAATATCGCCAAGGAGAAAGAAGAACATAACCTCGACATCGCTTAACCCGAGTTCCTATCTCTTCCATTGTGTCTTCCATGCTATCTTTATTTCTAGTCATGTTTTCTTTGGCTATGGATTTCTAAACTTCTAGCTAGGGCTGAGATAAAGCCCCCAGTATGATTACTCTATTTTTTTAGTTGATTTCTTTTGAATTCATGGATTTCTATGTTAAATTCTCAATCACTGTTTCAATTGAACTTTTATTCAAAATCTTTGCTCAGGACCAATAAGACCTAGGTTTTGTTTATTAGTTATTTGGCTAGAAAACATGAGACTTGATCGAGAGTAGATGTTTTCTAGGGTTTCAAAGGATTTATTTAATCTTGTGATTAGAGAGTTGTAAGTTAAGGATACAAGTGTTTGATCATAGTCGATATTCTTGTTTACATGATCTCCTAGTTCTTTTGTGTTTAATGGAGTTGAACATGTGTCAGGACCCACCCCGGATTTCACCCTGAAATCCGGAATGAACACTGCGGGGATCAACTCCAAAGAAGATGCTACCGGAAATTCAGCATAACATCCCTTGAAAATAGACAACTCTTCCTAAAAACACCTGCAAACACACTTATAAAAAAATCATACTCCAACCTTGTACTCCTGGAGCCTTCCTGCTCCCCAAGTTCATCACATCTCCCAAAATATCAAATACTAATCTAAAAGAATCTCACTTCTAACAACAAAGACATTTAATAATTTATTAACTCGATTATCATAACATATATAATAATGAAAGAAAAATAATGAATAAAGAATAAGCGGAAACAGCCTCTGACTATGCCTCGACTCTATGTACGCTCGACCTCAAATAAACTTAGTCTGCAAACTGGGCATTTGAAACCGAAGAACCCAGAGGAAAGTAATTTAAAACGTTAGAGTGAGTGGACAAAAATAAATTGAATAATTTAACATAAATGTAATTTAAATACTTTCCCACGTTTAAACTTTAAAAACTTAGATGCACGCAACTTTAATCATCCAAAAAAACTTTAAATCCAGAGTCACGAAAGAATGAACAAACCAGCAATACTGAAATTTTGTAAGAAGAGACAAACCAGCCCCGTTGGTTAATCAATTACATAAATGAGAAAATAAAACAAGGGGAAGAAATATATCACCATGTAAGAGGAGCTTCTTAGACTCGGGTCGGAACCTCCCAGACTCTAGTAGCGTCCCACGCTAAGCGCTCGACTCACCTATGGTGAGGACCGTTAATAAAGGCTAGCTAGCAATGAACAATAACCGATTAGTGTCTCCCAGGCTATAATAGCGTCTCACGCTAAGCGCTCAACTCACCTATGATGAGGACCGCATGCTAGCTAGTAATGAATAAGAGCTAGTATGGTGACTAAAAACATACGAAATCACTATTCATAAAGCTTCCCTAAGATCATGTGAATAGTACGGTTCTCAACCGTACTTAGAAATTATCATCAGAAATTAAAATAAAACTCAATGACGTGTCTCACGTCAAAATATTCTCAAATTTATAATTATAAGCGAGATTTCATTATAAATCATAAATAATATCTCCACCTGAAATACTCACTAAACAATTCTCAATGTCAAGATCATTATGCGACAAATAAACGAGAAAATTATGATGGAGAACTACCAGAAGTCCCATTTTCGGTATTCTTTTATAAATCTCAAAGTCAACAAATAAAACAATAAGAATTAAATCCGGAATTGATAAAGAATATCAAAACTCAAATACCAAATTAATAACCCGACCTCAAATCCATAAATCATGACAAACTCTTAATCAATGCATCAAACTCAAATAAATTTCAAGACCATATCATAAACCGAAATTTATAATATAAGCTCGGAAAATAGAATGATAATTTCCAAAATAAACCATGCATGCTTATTCATTTAAAAACAAAGTGTCCACTCACCGTATTAGGCATAAGCTTTCCATTGCTCATGACACTCCTCGCGCGCTGCCTCCAAATATCCAAGTCCTTGAGTCAATCCCACACCTGACCATAAGCTGTAGGACAAATCGGTCAAACCGAACTTTGAAATAACCATTGCCTCGTCTTCTTTCCTAGTTTGACTCGGGTTTCCTAGGTTGACCAGGATTTACCAATTAACGATGTTCAACGTTTTCCAATCCAACCTTTGACTTAACAATTCGATACAATTTTCACTATACGTCCTACTAACAGTTAGGCACTTAGGCGTCGCTTAATAATTCGTTTTGGTGAACCTCGATTTTGATTAATCAAACTAATGTAATTTGATTAACTCAAAAACATACGAACCACCTTAATCTGAAAAACCACCAAATTACTAAGGGCACCCAAAAGGGTTTGCATAACCGAAAAGTTTTCAAAAATGGAAAGTTTCTTAAAATAGAAACTTTCATAACTTGGTAATTTTTCCAATTACAACCCGAACTTTCCTATTTCCGAAGTGACATAAAACAAAAACAAAACATCGATCACTACCTCTACCAAAATATTTTGCCGGAATTTCACGATAGTCTCCCTGTATCTTCCAATCTGCAAGTTATCGACAAGCATGTAGAAAATTAAACGATTTAACCACCAGTCCAACAGAATATCGCACTAGCCACAACACAGAAGCTTTTAAGAAACGGGATTTACCCTCTACTTTCCAGAACGAAGAATACGATAATCGAAGCTCCTCCTTACCTCAGCCATGACCAAATCGGAGAACCAACAGAAAAACAGGGAACCTCCCTTCGCCAGAAAACCTCTGCCTCCAACCCTTCCCAGGACGCGTCTTGGCTCCAATCAACTATTTCTAGACTCACCGGATCTCGGTGGTCTCGCTAGAGCACCAAGAACAAACTCGCCGGAAAAACCTCGACAAAAACACAAAAGAGGGTTTTTTGAATTAGTGCTCGAATTAAGAAAACAAAGACACCAAAAGGGAGAGGAAAGAGAGGCGACCAAGAATATACCCAACGAAATCGTCATCTCCACCGAAGCTCGTTGGGAATTGAAGAAGAAGACAACCGCACACCACCGCGATCAACCTCCCTCTATAATGGATGCAAGTTAGATTGTTTTGGCTAGGCTAGGAAGGAGAGAAGAAAAGAAGAAGTTTAATGGTGGTCTCGCCGTCTGGGGTGGCCGGAAGAGGCCAGTGCGTGGCGGAGGAGGATGGCTACGACGGAGAGAGAGAGAGAGAGAGAGAGAAGAAAAAGGGAGACGGGTCAATGCCCATAGGGGGCTTTTGACCGAACTCAACCTCCTATTTTCCTTTTATGTTTAATCCAAAGGCCAAGATCAAAACCCTAATTGATCCGACGGCCCAGATTAATCCACAATTTTCTAATTTCAGAAAAATTAATTTCTTTTTACTAAACCTTCGATAAATGGTAGAAAATAGCTCGAAACTCCGAAAAATAATCCGAAGACACCGTTGAACTTGTGTCGACGCATACTACAACATCGGGGCCTTAAAAGAAAAATTTGATATTTTGAGAAAAAACTCGAAAATGAACTTGAACATTAACTTACTAAGTTACCGAGCACGATTAAATTCCTTAGTAACTGGTAGAATACCCAGTAAATAGGTAAAATTGGGTACGGGGGGCGTTACAACATGTTTCCTTGAACCTGCTCATAATGTGAAGTAAATTATAGTTTGACTACTTGAGTTCTATACGGGATCAATAAGTTAGAATTCATTGGTTAGAAGAACTTCAGCATATGTCCTAGATCAATAAATCTTATGTACGAAATTCTTTAGCATGCAATCTAGGGAGTCCAATTGCTATCAACTAGAGAGGAGGGTAAGAGTATTAGGTGGTGGCATGGATTCAATGCTTTAACATCTGCATAATCTGTTCTTAAACTCTTCATAATCTCATTGCTTTGTTTTGTTTTTAGTTTTGTATTTTATTTCTACAATTTTTTTTTTCTATTCATCAACATATCATACAATTTAGCATGCAATCTAGGGAGTTCAATTGCTATCAACTAGAGAGGAGGGTAGGAGTATTAGGTGGTGAATTCAATGCTTTAACATCTACATAATCTGTTCTTAAACTCTTCATAATCTCATTGCTTTGTTTTATTTTTAGTTTTGTATATTATTTCTACAATTTTCTGTTTTCATTCATCAACATCATAAAATCAGTGTGTTTATTTCATTAGGTGTAGTATAATTGGCATAGTAAGTTGTTTTAATCAATTCATAGAGGGAACGACCTCGTGCTTGCACTTTCTATTCTATAATTGGTTCATGCACTTGCGAGTACTATATTAAAACATAAAACAAGCACACAATTCTAACTTCTTTATACGAAACAATATGGAACGAGAACAAGATCGACTGTCATTCCGAGGCCTTCCGTGAAGATCACAACGTTAAATCTAACCTATGAAGACAGGCCCAAAATCCTCTTGTCCTCAAGGTACCATCCATAGTAGGCACCCTGAGGTTCAGACCACCTTTGGCCACTCCCTTGCTAGTCTCCTCTAGCCGCTGACTGCCTCTGCTGCCACCAAAAACCACCGTCGACGCAAAGGAACATAATGCTGAGCAGGGCCGCCTCATCCCCGGCTAGAAGGAGTCAACAATAGTTTGAGAAACCCGATCCAGAACCCCCAACGCCAACGAGCCCTTCATGAGCCCAACAAGATTCAGACCCAAATCATAAAGCATCAACTAGCCGTCGTCCTCCTCTGTAGATCTCTCCTCCGAACTCGAAGCCAGAAGCATTGCCTTGAGCCTGTCCTCCTCATCATGCCCCCACACCTTCAAATCAACTCCCCACCAATTCGGACCCACACGCAAGCTACCACCTCCGAAATCCCCACTTTCCGGGTTCGTGGAAACACCTTGGCCACCACCATCCACGAGACCTAGTGAAAAAGGAGAAGAGAAAGGAGAGGAAGAAGGTGGTGAATTACCACAGGTTTTGTGGATGGGGAATATCCCTAATCCATCGTTGATTTTTCCAAAGCCGCCACATAAAAAACCTAGCAACGACCTCCTTTTTAGACTTGAGAGAGAGAGAGAGAGAGAGAGAGAGAGAGAGAGAGAGAAGAAGAGTACGTAGTTCCTACAATAGTAGAGCTATACTAAACTAAGTAGTAATTTACCAAAAGAAGACCGAACGAAGTGAAAGTTAGAATAAAGGGGTAAATCAGGAAATAAGCAGTTACAAAAAATAATATGAGATATACATAGCAAATTAAAAGGTGTAACTAGAACCCTACTTGCATATTATTATTATTATTATTATTATTATTATTATTATTATTATTTCAAATAAACTATATATGAGGAAGTTAATTGGTGCGCGTGTGTAATAATGCAAAAACAAATTATATTTGACTACATGGAGTTGAACGTACATATTCATCTGGTGATCGAACACTAATCTGGTGAACACTGGTTTTCACAATCAAATATGACGAAACCAATTCACAAACTTAATTTAAGGGTGCCGGAATTTGCACACCCCAATTTACAAACCACACATTTTTTATATTTTTTTAAAATTATTCTTTCTCTCTTTCGTTGCACTTCCTAATATACCCCCGAGTTAGTTTTTCCTTTCTCTTTCTCTCTCTCTTTCTCCGCCAAGCAGAACACGAAACAAAAACACAGCAGCACCAGCTTCTCTCTAATCTGTGCACCTCCAATTTCATCCTTAAAACCTCCAATTTCGGGTCCGCTATTGGGACCCGATACTCCCGATTCCATCCACATCCCAACATAGTCATCCAATTCTATCTTCTCTCTCCTCACTCATCTTCCTCCCCTTCCCATTCGAATTCTTTGTCATCCATTGAAGCAACTCTTTATTGATTCTGATCCTCGCACAAGCATACGTTTTGAGATTGAATCAGAAAAAATGGAGGTCGGTGATAGATGCTGAAATCAAAGGGAGACGTCGGAGCACGGAGACTAGTAGTGGATGAGAGCCACGAGACTGCCTCTTTTGTCAAGTAAAAAAGAAAGCCAGTAAAGAAGTACCAAGAGGTTAGCAGTGGATGAAAATATTTGGATCCATGAATCTAGCTTATACTCACATCAATTAATGGGTTGAAACTTTTAAATGACATTCGGCCTATAATTGCTCCCGGATTGAGGTCACCTTCCATTAACACTTTCTTAGTTGGGTAGCAGCAGAGCCAAAAACACCCATCAAATCTGACAACTTCTTCTTTGTCACCTTCTCCTTTCTCTGAGTTGCCCTTTGCATGAACTTTAAGTTCTTCTGAGTGTGGGAAAACTCCCACTTCGTCATTGTAGCTTATGGGTTTTCCTCATAAACCCAATTGAATACTAAAAATGGTGACTTTAAAGCTCAGATGGGAGATAGATCGAGCTTCTCTATGGAGGTTTTGGGTTTTTCTGTTGCCTTGAAATGAAGACTACCAGGATTAGTAGAAAGAGGAAACAAAGATGGGACTCTCTTGGTGTGGAGAGAGAGAAAGAAAATTAAAAATTCTAACCGAGGGTATCATAGGAATTGAGATGAGATAGGAGAGAGATATTATTATTATTTTTAAACAAAAGCGGGCTTAAAACTCATTGTATTAATAGTCGCAAGCCATAATAACACTGATACAGACCGGAATGGTGATTCACATACCATTACATTGTGCAATTCCGCTCATCTCCTAGTAAACTATAATCTTATCTCTACATAGAGATAATTTTGCATGAAAACTTCCGTTCCGTTGCAAAGATGCTCAATTGTGGTGCATCAGAAATTTTCACTATCTAGATGTAAAAGATTTGCAAGCTGACAAAACCGATCTAGGGTTCCAAGAAACCTACATAGGAATTATTGGAAATAAACTAACAAACACTAATTTAAAACCCTAGAGGCCCAAAACAATTAATGGGCTTAGAAAACTAGAATAAAGTAGAAAATAGAAACAAAAAGGAAAAAAGTCTAGGCCCAAGACCCAAGCCTAGAGTGGACCCAAAAAATAATTGGGCCCAACCCCGAGCCCAAGCCTCAACCCAGCAAGAGAGATACCAGCCTCTAGCCCGACCCTACTCACACCAGCTCCACCATCGTTGACAGCCACCACCACTGTTGGTACACCATTGACATGGCTAGTATGCTATGCCACCAAGCATAAGTAACACCTCCATTGTGGGCCCACGAGCCATAATAAGACCCAACCACGACATACATCTTGAAGCTTAACATATAAGCTATGCAACTTTACCCGGAAGTCACAAAAAGCTTACCCGAAAGTCACCTTCCCTGCCTTACCAACATGCCTCTCAAACACACTTGAAGACTAGAAATGGGGCTCTTGTCCCACATTGAAGATAATGTAAAAGAAGGAGCCTCCTTCCCTTATAAAATGAGACTCCTATCCACTTATTAAAGAAAACAACAAACACTTGTAATACTTTGGGTAGCCTTTCAAGGCTCCTAACACATAGTAGAATCTTTAATGGATGTAGCCTTGTTCACCGATGACAAGGTGAACCACTATAAACCTTGTGTCTCATTATCTCTAAACTATTAACTACATCCATAGATGCAAGGCATTGCATCAACAGTGGCGCCGTCTATAGGAAGCCAATACAAAAGACTTCGTCACACTTATCATGAGCTAAGTCCTCTCAACCTTTTCTTAAATGTCATTCAAATTTTTAGAAACGGCAACTTGTGCCAAGTTCAACCGCTATCGTTCCCTAGCAGGAGTAAAAATAAAAAAATTAAAAATAAAACAAGATAGAAAACTTGGCACAGGTTGTTCTTATATGATATATATTCCTAATTACATATGTAGCGGAGCACTTATATATCATCCTTAATTACATCTACAGCGGAACAATTAACTTGTTCTTTAGTGGGCCAACGACACCAAACGCCAAGCATGACCCGCTCGTCTCTTCTGCTAGAACCAATCAAAAGAAGACAAAAAAAATGGGAGTGAAAAATTTTGGTAAGCCACCAAAGACAAAGCAAACTAAGTCAACACTCCCCTCAAACTTCTCCACTCGATCAACGCCAAGCGCCAGCAACAACTCTTGATCCATCTCTACTCAATGGGTGGCATGGACTAGCGGTTCATCAACTCCAGCGGTTAAAAAAAAAGAAAAAAAAGTAAAGAGCGATTCAATTAAAAAAATATAAAAAAAAGGGAAGAGAAAATTACTGCTTAAACTCAGCACTTGTCATCAACCCGCTCCCTAGACTCCGCCGAGCACTCGTCATCAACTGCCTAGGGAAGTGAACCGCCCAGCATGAGTGGCGGTAAGGGACCAGACCGCCAACAACATTATGAACCGCTCCCTCCAACTCGAGCGCTCACGCTCACCGCTCCTGCCCACCCGCTCACACGCGCTCATCGCTCTAAGCGCACACCGCTCGCCTCAGTCATCAATCCTTGACCGCTCGACTCAACCGCTCATCCCAAATTGCAACATTCATCCCAGGTTGTAGCCGCTCAACCTCAAGCCTCCACCATTCCTTAACAACCGCTCTTTGACAACTGCTCCTTGACAACCGCTAGCTCCTTGATGACCTCTCCTTGACAAACCGCTCCTCGACAGCTGCCATGTTCTTTGGGCATGACCCATCATTGATTAATCCGCCATCAAACTTGACCCGCTCAACCGCTCACTCTTGACCCGCTAGTGATCCGCTATCAACCTTGATCCGCCAACGTTGGGCCATGAACCTTCTCTCCTCCACCTCGAGCACACCGCTCGATTAAGCCTAGCATCTCCCTTGACCTCCACCTCTCGTCAGGTTCAACCGCTCCGCTCTCGTCGATAACCACTCACCACTGCTCAACCACTCAACCGCTCACTGTGGATTCACTAGTGATCCGCCATCATCATTGATCCGCTCAAGAAGCTTCCGCTCAGTCATTGATCCGCTCAAGACCATTGATCCGCTCAACAAGCTTCCACTCGGTCATTGATCCTCTCAAGTGCAATCCGCCAGGGAATAATCCACTAGTGCAATATTCTCCACTTCGCCTGCTTCATCAGACGCCACCCATCCTCTGCCTCCATAGCCACACCAACCCATGGCCAATCCTCAGCACCACCATAGATTTGCCCCATCTCGAATCTAGAAGCTCCTCCCCAGATTAGGACAAAACCACAACAACAGATCGGACTCGACGGCGACACGTCACCAAATCCCTCCCAACCGCGTCCACGGTCTCACTCTTAACCCACTATGTAGTAGATAAAATAAATGCCCATTTGCAACCATACACTTCTCTCAACAATCATGGGTGCAACATTTCAGTACCAAGCTTTGTTGCTCGCCTTGTTCATCGTTTACCAGAGTCATGTTTATATACACTACTGGAAAAAGTCACTTAGGAGACTGAATAGACGGAATAATTTCGTCTCCTAAGTAACAAAATTCGTCTCCTAAGTACTTAGGAGACTTAGGAGACGGAATATCCGTCACCTAAGTGCGGTGAGATAGATGTCAGGGCGACGAAAAATTGAGTTTCGTCGACTAAGAATTACTTAGGCGATGAAATTTGTTCTGTCTCCTAAGTATAGGCGACGGATATTGTTTAATGACAAAAAAAATTATTTTTCCCCTAAGCGACGGAATTATTGGATTCCGTCGCTAAGTCTGAAAAAAAAAAAAAAAATTGACATCGCCGCCGCAGCGGCCTCTACCCCAAATACCACCACCACCATCGAAATAGAAACCATAACGCCCCCAAACTCAACCAATCTAACCCTAAGATGTATCACATCTTCCCCAAAACCATCAAAAACCCATATCAACATATAGATGGTCAAATTTCTTCAAAAAAATTAAAACATGACTTCAAATTTGAGCCTAAACGATGACAGATCCGGTAAATCCCAGCACGAAAATTTGGCCCGATCATGAATCACCACCAAATCAACTGCGTATCTGTTATCCTTGTTCGAATTTGTCATCACCACATTTCTGAAATTAAAAAACAATTGCAGTCAAATTAAGTTGGAAACTTTAATCTGATCTACTCATGGTTTTACTCAAATATTCAAACTTCACCTTCCGCTAGCGCCCTCAGACTTGATCCGACGAAGGAGAGCGGTGGTCTTGCCGGCGAACATGGGACCCATGATGATGTGGACCTCACCGGAGGGGCAACGGGCAGAATCGGTGTTGAGGGGGACGGAGGTTTGAATGAAGCCATGAGTTTGGGGTCAGAATTTGAAAAGGGGTTTGAAATTAGGGAAGAGAAGGAGAGAGGAGACAAGAAGTGAAGGAAGAGAGGGAGCTAGGTAGGAGTCTTGAGAGGGTAGGGGAGAGGAAGAGAAGGGATTTGAGAAACAAAAATGAAAGGGGGCAGAGATGAGATGAGAGAAAGAGGGTGAGGTTGAGTTTAATTGGATAGGGTTAGTTTTAATGAGATGAGAGATGAAATTTTGGCGAAAGGTCTGACCGCCTAAGTTTTTCTAACTTAGGAGACGGAATTCTCTCAGTTCATAGCCAAAGTGATTTAAATTTTTTTTATTAAAAAAATTCCGTCTCTTAAATAAAATATTCTGTCTTCTAAGTTCCTCTTAGGCTACAAAATAGAATTCCGTCGACTTAGTTTTTCATATGATTTCAATTTATTTTTATTTTAAAAAAAAATTTGTCTCCTAAGTAGAACATTTATTCTCCTAAGAGGAACTTAGGCTACGGAACACAATTCCGTCGCCTAAGTGGTTACTATTTTTTTATTTTTTTTAAAAAAATAAATTCGTCTCCTAAGTAAATGGTTCTGTCTCCTGAGTAACACTTACTCAGGAAACGAATTACTCAGGAGACGAAAGACTTTTCCGTCACCTAAGTGGTTTTCCGTCGCCTAAGTGACCACTTAGGATACGGAAACATGTTCCGTCTCCTAAGTGCTTTTTTCCAGTAGTATAGCCAGCAGTCTCCTTGTTTTGGATCTACCTATGATTGAATATTGCACACTAGATCTTCTTCCTATTGGGATATTTTCGGGTGTGTGAAATTCCCAAACGTTTTCGGTTTTCCTCTAAAATGATGGCCTTCTTCTCTCTTTTTTTTTTAATTTCTTTTTGTGAATAGGGTGATGGCTTTTTCTTAGCTAGGGAACTTAGATGACTAAATATTTCACATGGTTACTTCGAAAGATATGGAAACTTTGCTTACTTTTGATGGACGATTTGGAATACCAATTCTCAGTCTCTTACGAAAAAATGTACAGATCATGTGTTTTTTTCTCGATGAGGGACCGGATCATGTGTTTCTGACCAAAAACAAAAGAGAACTGATCATGTGTTGAAATTTTCCTTATCTTTTGCATTTTCATTGTTATTTGACATTTAACCTAAACGACTAATTCAAAGAGCAAACTTACGTCAATGAAGAGATTGATGGTGCCAAATTACTGATTTCTTTTCTTATAATACTTAATTGAGTGTTACAATTAGCTTCATAGCATCAATTATAAGACCGAGAAAATCTTATGTGCGACAACCGCACCAGGTGGCTCTTGCAACCACCTAATCGTGCACCGATATGTGGCATTTTTTCCACCTCAACTCATAGAAATTAAAAAGAAAAAAAAAAAAGAAGACTGGAGTTCTTCTTCTCCGATCAGACCAGACCAAGCCTCGCTCCTCCTCTCTCCCTCTGCCAACTTCTCTTAGACTCCTTTACCCCCAACCAACATAGGACCCTCAATCTTCTTCTTGTCTTCAATATGTAACCTAACCAACCCATCCACACAAGCCTTGTCTCCACCGATCTCTCTCACATCCTCGCCTCCCACCACCACTTCATCTCCGCCACATCCTCCTAGCGGATCCGCCTCCCTCTCGGCCACGACAACCGCTGCCGCGTCCGGACTCGCTTCCCAGGGATTATTGACGCAGTCATCTTCGTCGTCAAAGGCAGTGAAGATGGAGGTGGCACGTGACTTGACAACGGTGGTGGCTTTGAGCAAGGCTAGGAGAGGGAGAGGGAGAGGGAGACGACCTGGTTTGATCGGAGAAAAATAACTTCGGTCTCTTTTTTTCTTTTCTTATTTCAGCAGTGTTAAGTTAGATTAAAAAAAATACCTAGTGTTGGTGCATAATTGGGCGGTCGCAAGAGCCACCTGGTGCGGTTGTCACACATAAGATTTTCTCTATATATAAGACCATATGAGCATTTAACACAAGATCAAACCGTAATCACATAAACACATAAATCAACATATGAACTAATTAATCAACATGTTCTTCCAACATTCCTACACGCGATCAACGTACACCCTTTTTTTTCTTTCTTTGTTTGTATTTGTCTTCTACTATAATATCTCTTTTGCTTGTTTATCAGTATTTGTTAATACAGGGACAGTTTCAGAAGTTCACAATTTGATGAATTTCCTAACTGCTCGTTTTATAGCAGTAGAGATGAATTGTATCATAGAGTTAAAATCAAATATAAAAAAAAATAGCATGCTAATTAAAGAGTATTTTTTTTTTTTAATAGCTTTGGTAATGTTCGTGCAAAAGAAATGTTACTTCATCTCAAGATTCGGACAATAAGAATGTATATATGCTTTTGTGCACTTTTGAATTAAGTATACTTGAAATTATATAAAGGTTTTGGCAATTAAATCGATTGTGAAATGTTACTTCATCTCAAGATTCGGACAATAAAAATGTATATATGCATTTGTGCACTTTTGAATTATTTTGGCAATTTCTGGATTGTGAATTTGTAATAACGAAGAACAAATCAAAACCAGATTTTATCAAACAATGAAAATCTACTTTCTACAAATTGAAATCATCCCAAATTAATTAGACAAGGTAGTAGTACTAGTATAAATCGTGGACTCCATAGGCCGGGGAACCTACTATATAGAAGATCCATTATTAATCCCCTCCACAAAACCTCTTCAAAGAGTCATGGCATTGTTTGCAAGAAATGTACTACTGCTATTCATGCTTGCATTTTCTATAAAAATTTGTGATGCTAACGCAAGAGTACGAGTTCTGATCACCAACGAAATGTCTGATTATCAGGGCAGACCGAACGTGACGATCACTCTTCATTGTAGATCAAGGGACGACGATCTTGGTGTCCATCAGGTCCCCTATCTTCAGAACTACGAATTTAGTTTTCTCCCAAGCATTGTAAGAAATACGATATTCGAGTGCGGTGTGAAGTGGGATGGTGACTCTCACAGTTTCGTTGCGTATAACAAAAACAAGGACAAAAACAAGTGCAGAGTTTGTTTATGGAAAATAAAACCAGAAGCTCCATGTAGGTATAACTACGGCACAAAGCAATACGATTGCGTTGATTGGGGGGACTGGCCGGTGCCATTCCTCTAAGAAGAATTGTATTGCTTGATCTGCAAAAATGATGGTGTATAAACTCATATCATGTATTTCGATCTTAATCTGGATTCTGGAATAAGGAAGAGAACTATGTAATTCTCATAATTGATTATTCGAGTAATGGAAAGCTCCTAATGATATGACTATATTTGACGAATGTATGTGTGCTCATGTATGAGTTCAATATTTGTATTTTGCTATAAAGCCTTAAGGGTTGGAAGTTTGTGATTGAATGAAAGATTGACAATAAGACCATCTAACAACCAAGTATGAAGATGCAAGAGAGATAGTGATCAATCAAAATCACAAAACAAAAACGAATACAGACTGGTGAATTTGTCGACATATAATTAATGAGCAAATTAGAGAGCTGATCAAATGAAAATGGGTGAACTTTTAGGAAACGGCATTTGGGGGACAACTATTCAATTTGTCTTTCCGGCCGCAACTTTGATTTGTACGTGGTCAAGTTGGGTGATTGTTGCAGTTCTGTTTTTTTTTTGGTCGACTGTTGCAGTTCGAACTATTATAATTTACAACCTACCAAGTAAAAGTAAAAGTCAACACAAATCGAACTATTATAATTTACAACCTACCACCAAAAGAAAAAAATTAACTCCTTTTTTTTTGTGAAGAAAGAAATTATATCAATGAAATGTGACTGATACATACAGCATCCGAATTAAGGGTTGGAGTTGAAGTGATCAAGCCCTCAGTTTGAATATGGAATGTTGAAAATGAGCCAAATAAGAAGCACCGCACGTAATTTCAAAACGGAACCCGACTCTAGATGAGTTCTGATAACAATAGCAAGACGAGATGATTTACTTAGGTCAAAAGTTTATTAAGTGAAAAGTTTAGTCACCAAACCAAACTCGATATATTATGCATTAAACTTTATAAACATTAATTAATAAAAAATTAATAATTTTTTTTTGAGAGAATAATTAAATATTATTAAGTGAAAAGTTTCGTCACCTAAGTGAAACGCGCCTCACACGTGAAGAGAAAAGGGAAAATCTCGTTGTGCGCCTTTCCCGCCCGAGCGCCGCTGGCATCCCACTCCGGGAGGGGATGGAAGGCCGATCCAGTGACTCAAGCTCAAGACAGAGGTATGGTCCAGGGATGAAGGATCTGGATTGGATGATTTAATTTTCCTTCGATTAGCTCTTCTCCGATCCAAGCCTAGAGCAAGCGAGAAACAACGTCGCTGTGAGCTTTTCTGGTGACGGCGACAAGCATCACCAAGGGTTGTTGATTCTGGGTTTCAATTGGATCTTGGATCTCATGGCAAGGATGTTCTTGGTGTGGTTCATCTACGTTTTGGGATCCGAATCCATCGGCTCTCTAGATAAATGGTTGCATCACGGCGGCGACACTATGCTCAATTAGTGGCAACGTGACGGTGCAGGTGACGCTGGTTGGTTTCGACGGCAAGAGGATTAAAGGACGGCGTTGAAGGTTTCATGGGTACGGTGGTGGTTGGGCTTGGCCACTGGAAATGGGCTTGGTGGCTGGGTTGTTGGGCCTATTAGGATAGTTTATTATTTGTTTTCAGATCTCAAATAAGTCCTTACTCTTTCGAGCGACTTAAAAGAGAATAATGAATCCGGATCCTCTCCTCATGAGAGGGCCCTCATATTTCCTCATGAATAAATCTCAGCCTTTTATTTTCAACCAATGGCTGAGATCTTTCTAGTTAAAATTAAACCCTATTTCACATCTACCCAGTTTACCTCTCCCTCTTCTCCTCAAAATATCGAACCACAGCCCTCTCTCTCTAACCCGTCGCCTCCGCACTCTCTCTCTAACTTGTCGCTCGCACTGCCTCCCCCCGCCCGTCGTTCTCTCTCTCTCTCTCTGCCGTCGTCGCTCGCTCTCTCTCTCTCTCTCTGCCGTTGTCGCTTGCTCCGCCTCCCTCCTCCGTCGCGAGCTCTCTATTTCCCAAAAGCCCCCCATTTTCTCCAGCCACAGCTACACCTCCATCTCCACCGCTTCCAACTCCTTTGACGCCAAGCTCCGAGCTCTCCAAAACCTCTTCCCCGGCGTCGGCATCGACGCTTACGTCATCCCCTCTCTCACCAGGTTTAAAACTACGTCGTTTTGATACTATAAGAGTTTGTATTTTGATTTTGCTGGTTTTTGAGCTTTTAGCCACAGAAAGTCTCAAGCTTTGTTTCGATTTTATTTGCTGTTGGAAATTTGGATTCATTTCCAGCTTGGTGTGAAATGCTAGTTGTGATTTTTGTAGTTTTAGTCTTTGTGGTGTTGTTTCGAAAACTAGGAGCTTTGGTTTTACTCTGTGATTGAGATTGTAAGTTTGAGAGTTATGATGTGCCACTCACTGTTGAGGATTAAATCAGCCAGGTTTTACTGTTTTTCGGTAATGAGATTGTGAAATAAGAGCTCATTTGTGTAGTTTGATTGCATTGGCTGCTGGCTTGTGTTTATTCCCTTTGATTTATAGTTTTGAGATTGAATCTCACTTTTGTGTATGTTCTTGTGATTGTTGAATATAGGTTTTAAGAATGGAAAAGTCTATGGGAGAAAGCAACAATAGTTTGGAGAGATCAAAAGAAGATTTGAAACCTAAATATTACATGGAGTTTGATTCTGAGATTGCCGCATTCAACTTTTATAATGCATATGCTCGCAGTGAAGGCTTTAGCATTAGAAGAGACGGTCATGGCAAGGATGAAAAATGTGTACTCACTTCAAGGACTTTTGTATGTTGTAAGGAAGGTTTTCGGAAAGAAGATAAGAGTGATGATTTGACAAAAAATCCAAGAGCACAGACAAGAACCGCATGTGGAGCAATTATGGGGATTAAGTTGGTTAGGCATACAGGAAAGTATTGTGTTTACCGTTTCTCTGAAGAGCATAATCATCCTCTTGTCAAACAAGATTGTGTGCAATGGTTGCCATCCCATCGAAATGTAACATCTGCAGATAGTGCTTTTATAGACTTGACTGCAAATTCAGGAGTACCGCAAAAGCCTGCATTTGAATTAATGGGTCAGCAAGCTGGTGGAAGAGAGTCATTGAGTTTTACAAGGCAAGACCAAAAGAACTATCTTCAAACTGTCCAACAAAGAAAAATGAAATTTGGAGAAGCTAGTTATCTGATGGAATATTTTTCAAAGCAGATGTTAGAAAATCCATCATTCTTTTATGAGAAGCAGCTGGACAGTGAGGACCAAATCACTAACATTTTTTGGGCCGATGCTAAAATGATAATGGATTATGGTATATTTGGAGATGTGGTAAGTTTTGATACCACATACAAACTTAATGAAGCAAATCGACCATTTGCGATCTTTGTTGGATTAAATAACCACAGAGAGACAGTTATATTTGGAGCTGCTCTAATGTACGACGAGACTGCTGCATCCTTTATTTGGTTGTTTGAAACCTTTTTGAAGGCAATGTGTGGGAAGCCTCCACAAACATTTTTTACTGATCAAGACGTAACGATAGCCAAGGTTGTTTTACATGTGATGCCTGATACGTACCATCAACTTTGTATATGGCATTTGATGCAAAATGCTGCAAAGAAAGTAGGCTTCTTATTTAGAAACTCTAATGGCGATGAGAAGGAAGGTAATATATTCAACAAATTGCTTTATCAGATTGAGGAAGAAAATGAGTTCTTGAGTGCTTGGGAGTCTATGCTTGATGAGTACAATGCACATGATAATACTTGGTTGGCTGCAACATTTGCAATAAGAAAAAAATGGGTACATGCATATGTGAAGTGGACATGGTCAGCAGGAATGCACAGTACATAACTGAGTGAAAGCATCAATGCTAGTTTGAAGGGTTATTTGAAATCAGACCTCCAGCTGCCTGAGTTTTTTACTCACTTTGAAAGAATGGTATATGATAAGCGGTATAAGGAATTGGAAGCCGAGTATGATCTGATGTTCCGAATTGTTCACTGCAAAATGGAGGTAAGCATCTTGATACATGCACGAGAAGTTTATACCAAAGCGATCTATAAAATATTTCAAGCTCAGTTTGAAGACTCTTTAAAGTCTTCCATAACAAAGTGTGTGTCCAATGGTGAAAAGTTTATCTTCACTGTTGTTAGAGATGGATTCACTAAAGAGCGGCTAGTGATAAGAGAAGGTGAGTTTACTGTAGCTTGCAGCTATAGAATGTTTGAGATGGAGGGTGTCTTGTGTAGGCATTGTATCAAAGTCATGATAGAAAGCAGAGAAACTACACTAATTAAAATGATACCTGAGCAATATGTCTTAGAGAGGTGGACCAAAAATGCAAGAGTTGGTAATGTTGTGGAAGACATGCATGGGCACCAAATTGTAGAGAATCCAAGACTGAAACAAACTTCCCGATATAGAAGTTTATGTTCTAAATTTGTTTGAGTAGCATCAAGAGCATCTGAGAGTGAGAAGGCATATGAGCTTGCATGTATGGAAGCTGATAAGTTAGCAAAGAGTGTTGAAGATGTGTTACGTCTAAAAATAAATGGTGATAAAGATGTGGAAGATCAAGACCATAGTATATTGGCTGATTGCTCTAATGCAAAGGGATTCAAAAAGAGCGAATCTACCCATCGTGAAAAACGCAAAGCTAAAGGCGACTTTGAAGTTGCATTAAGCAAAAGTAAAAAGAAGCCTGCACAGGTGAGGATATTATTATGTATATTTGGCTTTGGTTGAAGTTATTATGTAATATTTTTTTTTGTTGCTGAATATAAGTACACTAATAATTGATACAATGATAGGGTGCTACAGTACCGAAACATAGTGCAGCAAACTACCAATCTCATGTACATTCTTCGCAGGCATCTCAGGTATAATAGGTTTAATGAACAGTTTGTATATGTTTTTCTAACTTGGGATATTATTGATTAACTTGTGACAGTTTGTATAATAGGTATAATAGGCATCTCAGATATATTGGTTATTGATATTATTGATAGGTCATTGGGATTTCAAACGATGCTGCTAGCATAGAGTTATGTAGTCAATCTTCATTACCTCTTTCACAATTATCTCAAGTATAATGTTTATTCACTCTTTGCTCTTTGTATAAAAAGAGTATGAAAAATTGTAGTGTGCAAAGGGATTCATTACTATGAATATTCCATTACTATCACTTACAGGTACCCATCCACTCTCCTATGATGGTTGATATATGACTGCTATGTCATCCTTATAATGTGAGTGTGTGTTTGCTATATATATATATATATATATATATATATATATATATCCACCTTTTTTTTTAGTTATCTGATTATATTACTGGTATTACTATATCTGAATTATTCGAATATGTCAAACCAGATGTCTTTGATGCCTTCTGAAGAATCCTTTGCGCCAAACTCACAAGCATATGTTCAATAAGATTTTAGGACATATGGCTAGATTTGTAGTATCATTTTGTATAACTGTTGGGAAAATTGGCTTGTTTTGTACAGCTGATAGGTTCATTTTGTTCAATCTATTGCAGCAGGGACAAATTAGCAGATTTTGTATAGTGGCTATGAGCCTATGTCTTGCAGATTTTGTATAGCTGTTGGGAAAATTAGCTTGTTTTGTATAGCTGATAGGTGCATTTTGTTCAATCTATTGCAGCAGGGACAAATTTGCAGCATTTGTATAGTGGCTATGAGCTTATGTCTTGCAGATTTTGTATAGTGGCTATGAGCCTATGACAACATTTTGTATAGTTTTCAGATGGTAAATTTGAGATGATAGTGTCATTTTCAGATGAAATGAAACTACATTCTGTGTTTTTGCTCCATCTCTATTCAGTTTTAAATTACTTGCATTAGTTGCAATGTTTGTTGGTCTCAGTTATCTCATAAATTCAAAGCTATGAAATCAAAATTCAGCACAAACATTCATACTATGAAAGGTTTCTTCATTGAAAATTTGAAATGATACATAATATTTGATCAGAAACACTAGTAAATTGGTCTATGAGTCTATCTGACGTCATCTTCCATGAACTAATCTGCACCATTCATTGATTATAATGAAAGGTGATGATTCTAGTTAAGTACTTCTCTTGCAAGTCTTCCAAGTTCCAACACTGAAAGAGAGTTCACTAAGTTCAGAGGTGATCAATATTGCTATGCACCAAACTAAGTTCAGTAAGGTCATCCGGTTGAAAAGCTGGTGGGAGAGATTTTGATGGATACCAACTCCAATCTGCCTCTTCTAATTCAGCCAAGCGTAACAATATGCCTTCAATGTTTTTCAGCCTAACAATAGAATAGAGTAAATCTTATCAACTTCAATCCAAATCATAAAACCAGAGTGAAAATCAACTTTCAATCTTTACACACCTGAAGAAATAGCGCTCATCTGTCCAAAGAGCTGCTTTATCTTTGATGACAACAGCAGTGCCTGCACTCCCAGTGAAACCCGATATAAATGTCCTCCTCATGTAACATTTAGCAATGCAAATCTAGGATTTGTATAATTTTTTTTTTATTTTCGTTCTCCATTTTTGGTGAGATTATAATATTTAATGCATTGGATATTTGATTACTGGTCTTTACTCAACTTAGAAAGGTCAAGGCCAGATGTGGATAAGAAATCCCACAGCCTGGAGCTGAGAATAGGTTTACAAACAACTCGAGAGAGGCTAGGAAATAGATATGCACTATAAACCAGCCTCAGTCCAGAACAGTAACAGATTCATCATAAAAGAAGAAAAAGAATATTCTCAAATAACACTATCACTGCCCATAAAGTAGACCCAAATTGCAGTCTTCTGCTTCACCCCTTATAATGCTAAAAGAATCTTTTATTACACTCCTTCCATAAACCCCAACATACTGCCAACATCAAGTTCTGTAAGTAACCAACATCAGAACAACCCTTTTGAATGACCTAAAAGCTTTAATATCCATAGTATAGGCAGTAGAGAAAAATGATTGTGTATTTCAGTGCATCTTTTTGGTGAACTACAAAATTAAAGTAGAATACAACTTTGTTTGTGTTTGGGAAAACTCAGATGTGCTTTAGCCTTTAGCCTAGCCACCAGTATTCTAAGAGATGTGACTCTCTGTTGAATCCAGTATTTTCTATTAAAATTTCTCCTGGACTTATTTTGAAATCCATAACAAAAACTTAAGACCTATATTCAACAATCACAAGAACATACACAAAAGTAAGATTCAATCTCAAAACTATAATTCAAAGGGAATAAACACAAGCCAGCAGCCAATGCAATCAAACTACACAAACGAGCTCTTATTTCACAATCTCATTACCGAAAAATAGTAAAACCTGGCTGATTTAATCCTCAACAGTGAGTAGCACATCATAACTCTCAAACTTACAATCTCAATCACAGAGTAAAACCAAAGCTCCTAGTTTTCGAAACAACACCACAAAGACTAAAACTACAAAAATCACAACTAGCATTTCACACCAAGCTGGAAATGAATCCAAATTTCCAACAGCAAATAAAATCGAAACAAAGCTTGAAACTTTCTGAGGCTAAAAGCTCAAAAACCAGCAAAATCAAAACACAAACTCTCATAGTATCAAAACGACGTAGTTTTAAACCTGGTGAGAGAGGGGATGACGTAAGCGTCGATGCCGACGCCGGGGAAGAGGTTCCGGAGAGAGCTCGGAGCTTGGCGTCGGAGGAGTCGGAAGCGGCGGAGATGGGGGTGCAGCTGCGGATGGAGAAAGTGGGGGGCTTTTGGGAAATAGAGAGCTCGCGACGGAGGAGGGAGGCGGAGCAAGCGACGCCGGCAGAGAGAGAGAGAGCGAGCGACGACGGCAGAGAGAGAGAGCAACGGCGGAGGGAGGCAGAGCGAGCGACGGGTTAGAGAGAGAGGGCTGTGGTTCGATATTTTGAGGAGAAGAGGGAGAGGTAAATTGGGTAGATGTGAAATAGGGTTTAATTTTAACTAGAAAGATCTTAGCCATTGGTTGAAAATAAAAAACTGAGATTTATTCATGAGGAAATATGAGGACCCTCTCAGGAGGAGAGGATCCGGATTTGAGAATAATGCTAGCTATAAAGCATGTCTTACGTGTTAGCTGATGCCGCAAATTCATCATGTCAATATCGATCAGATATGGTTTATAAAGTTTTCTCTACTTTTGTGAAATTGGAGATAGGTAACATCCAAGTATAATTAATATACAGATCTTATCTTATGGTAAAGATATACTTTTAGAAAATGAAATCAGACGAGATTAAATGAGACTTGAAAAGGAAACAAGAACACACAATTCAGGTTGTATAAAACGTGAAGACCATAAGGGAAACCAACTATAGAAAACCCCTTTCACCTCTCTCCCTATAGAAGAAGACCTTAGACCTCGATCTCCATAAAGTCATGGCTTCGTTTGCAAGAAATGTACAACTGCTAAGCCTGCTGCTTGCATTAATTTTCCTCACAACTTGTGATGCTAATTCTGCAAGTGTTCACGTTCTGATCACCAACGAAATATCAGAGTATCATGGGAGACCTAACGTGACAATCACCCTTCATTGTAGATCAAGGGACGGTGATCTTGGTTTGTATCAGGTCCCCTATCTTTCGAACTATGAATTTAGTTTTAAACCAAGCATCTGGGGAAGATCACGATACGAGTGCAGCGTGAAGTGGGACGGCGAGTGTCACCGTTTCGTCGCATACAATCAGAAGAAGGACAAAGACAAGTGCAGAGTCTGTTTATGGAAAATAAAACCAGAAGCTGCATGTAGGTATAACTACGCTAAAAAGAGTTATGATTGTCCTCCATGGTGGGACTGGTGTTAATTATCTAAGGTTGTTTATGTGCAAATATGAAAGTAAACTCATATATTGTATATTTCTTAATCTGGAACAACGAAGAACATCGTTGTTCTTCATGCATGATGATATTCAGTTACATAAATATGAATGAAGGCTTTTAAATAAACAAGACTAAATGATTGAAGAATGTAGTTATATACTCCTATATATCTTTTTTAATTTTTTCAGTTTTCTGTAGAAAGAATCTCAATTACAACCGTCTCATCGTGTATGTATATATATATATATCTTTTTCTTTTCACAGTATCTGTAGAAAAAGACCTTAAATTACAACTGTTTCATCGTAGTTTCCTTTTTTTCTTTTTTTCTTTTTTTTGCATTTGATCAAAAGGATTTCATTCAAATGTACGCGTGCATTTTGGTCAAATGAAATGAACCTCATCATTATAATACGGAAACTAATATTGCAAATATGGCATTGTATTTATTATTTATTTTAATACAGAATGCCAGAATGTATTGAACTGTTGAATATAACATGAAGGTTGAATATGAATGTGCTTCTCTGGGTAGAAAAGAACACTCATCGAATAACCATGTTCAACATTAGAATTGAATTGCTGCTGATGCTAATTTTCCTTTCCCTAACTATATGCTCAGCTAGCTTTTTCGGCAGAGTACATGTTAAAATCTCTAATGAGCTGGGTCAAGGATTGGTGCTGAACCTTCATTGCTATTCAAGTGATGATGATCTCGGAACACATGCCCTCCCCATTCATGGCTCGATTCAATTTAGTTTCCGGCCAAGTGTTTTTAAGACTACCATTTTTACATGCAGTTTTGGATGGAATGGTGGATATCATGTGGCGCAAATTTACAACCACGATAGGGATAGGTGTAGAAATTGTACGTGGAGTATAATACCATCAGGACCATGCCAGTACAACTTCGATCTCCATCAATCTTATTGTTATTTGTGGCCTAAAGAGAGATGAATGTGCAGTCTTCTTTTTATCTAAAATGAAAAATATGTATCCTTCTTAATAATGATTACTGAGTAATAAATTAGTTAATTCATGAGCTTTAGTCAGTAACTAGGTTTGTATTTTTATTTTTATTTTAAGGGTAGTAGCCTTCTTTTTATCTACCTGGTTTCTCTTATTTCATTAATATGAGGATTAGGATCCTCGCCTTGGCTATCCTCAGCTTCTAATCTGAGCCGTAGATGAGATATCCAATGGCTTAAATGTTGATAGCCCACATTAGCAAAATGCATTAAATGCAAAGTTTTAAGATTTCTATGTTAACAATATACTTAACGTCATCCAATTTTGTTCTCTTTCTCAGTCTTCTCGTCTTCCTCCCTTCTCAAAGCTAAAATCAAACAGTATTCATCTTCCCCATTTCCCAGTTCTACCAATCTGGTCTTCACAAAGACCCAATCTTTCTTCACTCAAAAGCCTCACTGCAAAACCCACTTCTCAATTTCATGGGTATATGTCTCTCCTTTAATGTCTCTCGCTTTTTAAAACTATGCACTTATGCAGAAACCTAGCTAGTTGATTAATCATTGACATCAAAACTCAGAGCTAATCGAGTGATGGAGAGTCCACAACCAAATCCAAGCTTCACCTAAATAAACCCTCCCTCTTCATAGGAAATGATCGATGGATTAGAAACAATAAAGTTAAGGGCTTATCCAATTGATTGGGTTCGGTCATGGGTGGGTTCTCTTGCGCATCGTCCAGAGAAGATAAAGGATTTTCGATTGATTGGGTTTAGTATCAGGAACAAAACATTTAAGGATTCGCAACCACCGGCAAAATCCCATAGGAGATTTCTCATATTGCTCTTGAGTGATTGAGATCCACAATTAGCGAGTCAAATCTGGTATAGTTTTATAGTGGAGGAGGAGGGATTGTTAGGATTACAGTGACTTGAATTTCATAACTCTTTAGCTCATCAGAGTGCAGGTGAGGATGAGAAGATGAAAAAGACTTATTAGATTAGGATGAAGATGAGAAGGGAAAACGTCGAGGAACTTAAGACGCTAAAAATAAATTTTCTAAACGGCGTCTAAGTACTGTTAACATAGAATTCTTAAAACGTTGCATTTATGTACATTTTGGTGATGTGGCCTATCAACAGCCATTAGATATCTTATCTACAGCTCAGATTAGAAGCTGAGGATAGCCAAGGCGAGAAAAAGCCAAGGCGAGGATCCTAATCCTTAATATAAATAGTACTTTACACCGGGAGGACATTAAACCAAATCCCCATGCTACAGGATAAATTTGACAAATTTGACTAACATTCACATAGAGAACATCTTGAATAATAGCACTAGTCTCCTCTAACCATACATCATCAATAGCACCAACACTTGCTAGGTGTCTATCTGCAATACCATTTGCCTCTCTGAAGATATGTCAAATAATGTGGATGGATTGAAAAGTTTGCATGTATATATGCTCTACAATCCTCCAACACCTAACGTATCTCAGATAGATCCTCCTCTGTATTACGTAACGTCATAACCAACAGAATAGAGTCACTCTCAATCACTCTCAATGTCTACATCTGTCCCTAATCTGTACTAGTCGTTTCTCCTTGAACAAGACAGGGAGGTTTGGGACCACTAGATTAGGCTGTCAACAAGTTCTAAACACGTACAATATGGGACGCCGCATCAACAACCACCGATTTGGTATGCCCTCCTAGAGCCTCTGCAATCTCAGGGTTCTAGGGCAAGTCAAGCCGCTATGATTCAACATCATACCATCCCTGCAACGACCAATACAGCGCTCATACATGTATTGCACGCTTATATCATTCTCCAGAGAAACCCTAAGCCATTTGTCCATTCGCACAGGGTTGTGCAACGGCAGCGTGATGCGCACTTGAGCTGTACCACTCCTCAATCCAGCTCAATCCACTTGAAGAACCGATCAAATTGTCTCCCCTTTCAACCGTACAGTAGCTTAAGTGGTGAAAGTCACCAGCATGTCTCTGATCTCCACCCAAATCCAGAAGAAGTCAAGCGGCACCGCCATGATGTTCGAGAAACCATTATAATTGTTCAGCAAGATCATAGCCCTCAAATAATTTTAAGGACCGCCTTTCTTCACGCGAAGAAGATCGTGTTCATTGTTGAAGGTGAAAAAGAAGCGATCACCCTGCTGCTGCACATCAACTCAGACGAACAACCTCCACATCGCACGTACTGCGCTTCATAAAGAATCAAATTGCACAGAGCGAGCAAAGTTTAATTTGCCAACCAAGTAGAATTTTGGCGCAATTAAGCCCTTTCCCAAACATCGCAGGTTCCCGAAATCAACAAGTTTGTCCTCCTGACGAAGAGAGAGTTTAGAAATCAAGCTAGCAGTTGTGGATGCCGTTGTCGTTGTCATTGAAAAGAGAGAGAGACTCGCCTTACAATTGTTTCAAAACCCTAACCCTTGACAGAGGCTAGAGTGAGTAGAAAAAAAGTAGCGGTGTTTTATCTTTTTTCGCTGCGCAAATAGATTGGTTATACCGAATTTTATTTTTTTTACTCAACAAATGTACAAAAGCTATAAAGAGCATTTTTTTTTTGTTAGACTATAAAGAGCATTATTAGGGTCTACATACGATGGTGGGCTTCTGAAACCCTCTTCGAACCTAACTTTGGGCCTAGTCCATTTTGGGCCCCGTCTGTTATCCGTTTATAGGGGTTTACACCACTCCATTCATTGTCAATTAGTTTTTGATGTGAAGCCTTGATAAGTGTTGTGAGTTTCTCTAATTGGTGTCTTGTTGAGTACATATTTATTGTAGATACTCTTGATAATATTTCAGGTCTTTGTAATCATGAGTCTAGGCTAAATGTTACTCCCCTCTTTGTATTTGACAGTTTCATTAATCAAGACTTGATGGCAACCGCACCAGCTTTTAATTTTAAAAAAAATATGGGAGAGCACCATTGGATTAGAGGTCTAGAAAATGAGAAACCACTAAGATTAGTAAAACGTACGGTCAAAATCTCATAATGTTTATTTGAGGTACATTATTATTGGCTTGCATAAGTTGCATTTCCATTACACCAAAATTGAAAAGCTAGCGCGTCCAAGTAACCTGTCTTAGTTCATCACCAGATTTGACGTTGTGCACGTAAATTCCATCTTCCAAAAATTTATATATGCAATGACGTCCACCACAGAGGTCATCAAAATGATCAGTCATTTCATATGCGGTGAAATTGGCATAGTACTTGAAATTTGAGTGCCATGCTTTACACTCGAATTTCGTCTTGAATGTTACATGAAACTTGAATTCCCATTCCCCATTGGGAGGTAGAGTACGATGACCAAGATCATCGTCCTTAGAGTGACAATGGTAGTCTAATTGTTCGTTGTTTAAGCTGTTAACAATGCGAACATAGTGCTTTAGGAAAGGAATAACAGTGCACATACTTGGAACAATGGCCAAGGAAAAGAAGAACAAGAACCAGACTGCTTTTCCCTTCATCATATTTCTAACTCTCAACTTAATTTTTTTTCTACAATGTGCCTTTAGCTATAGAATTTATAGCACTACAATGGTATACCATTGTAGTGTTATATTTGCTTGTTAATTTTTAATTTTCCTTTCAGGTCATTATTTGACTGTTTACTGTTGACTACTTAAAACATACATAAGAAGTATGTTTGGAAACATATATACCATGCAATCAATGATAAAAACGTCAAACATTTATAAGAAGTATGTTAGGAAACAATCCAATATTATGAATTAATTAATTATCTACTTAATGTTCTTTGACTAATCCGATTGAAATGAATTTGTAACAATTAGGAAATTATATAAATTTTGGATTAACTGGTCATTATATATCAGAGGTACACTTGAACTTGTTCTCATATATCCTCTGGCAAAAATGAGTTCATCATCTTACCCATATGTTCTTATTCCGCTCATGATGCTGCTACTGGTTTATGTAACCACACCGGTCGATGGGAAAGTAACGGTCACGATCACCAACACTCTTCCCGGCAATCCAGATCTTACGCTACACTGTAAATCTAAGGACGATGATCTTGGAGAACACCTACTGCACCCTGGGAACAGCTACCACTTCAGGTTTGGGGTATCCTGGATTGGCACTACGATGTTCTGGTGCACATTTCAGTGGTCTGGACAATCGAAATATTTCCATGTCTACGACAATGATAGAGATGACTGCAACGCTTGCACTTGGACTTTGAGAGAAGCTGGCCCTTGTTTGCAAGGCAAGAAAGAGACTTGCTATGTGTGGCGTTAGTAAAACACTCGAGGGATAATCTCCGGGTCTATATATGTACCGTTGATTATAATTTTAGTTTATCAAACCATGAATAAATAGATCGACTCTTCACTTTGAGCAATATTATTCTCTCTTGTCATAGTACGTGCTCAATCTCCATTTTGTGATGCTTTTTCAATTCTTGTTTTTTGTTATTGCTTCATAGAAAGTATATGTAAAACGTAATTTAAGGTATTGATCGAGTGATGCAATCCTCTATTTTCCAGACATCGTTATTAGCTAGCCTAGTGATCATATTTTGTTCAATGACGACTCACCTTTTGACGGGCATAAGTATCTTAATTAGGTTGCAGAACTTAGTTTTGTTTCAAGATGATATATCTGAGATTTCAACTCTGTAATTTCAAATATAAACTCAGTAACGTACTTTATTCAGGAGATGGGGGAACCTATAAATATACGCAAAGAAGAAAGAACATTTGCATTTACTCATTTTTGAGGAACATTAATTTTTTAACAAAAAATATTTTATAAAAATCGTTTAACCGACTCGAACTACGTCATTGAGATTTGAGCTCATGACCTCTATGATTTTGATCCGGTTAGCTAACCTACAGAACATAGCTCATTTTTAAGTTACATTAGTCACAAGCTAGCTTATTTAATCCAGTCGTATATATTCTTAATGTTTATTCTCCTTTTCTACAAGTACATCATTATTCCATCCGTTCGACCACTCCATATTGTACAACAACGCTTTCATGAAAGGCGTGTGTGAGAATAAACTATGTAATGATCTGAGTACCTTATGCATCACCGGAAATTTTTTAAAGCTTTGACGAAATCCAAATTCATACTCCCTGTTTGGAGGAAGAATATGAGCCTACGAGGGACAATAAAATCGATCGTCCATAGAATTAAGGACAATAAAAGTATGTCTGTATTATATAAATTTTTCAATCGCTTTGCTGTAAAATTTTGTTTCTTAATTCTGTCACATAGGTTGACAAGTCAATCTAGAATCTTGGTCCGTGGAATTCGGAGCTCTCGCTTGGCAATTTTCCAAGCCCTAGCTTCGCCGCCATGGCTACTTCGCCGGCGTGACCCGCTTCTTTTTGTCCTCAAGTTGGTTTGGGGTGTCTCAACATGGCTGATTCACCACCAATTTTCCCGTGGTCTTTTTTAGAAGAGAACACAGTCCTTGCTCCAAAGTTGTTTGCATCTGCAGTGACCCAACCTGCAATTCCCATCTCTAATTTGCCTTTACCTGTGATTAAGGATGGCAAAACCACAATCAAAATCTCTGAGGATGGCTATCAACGTGGTTTGCTTAATTGCAAGCACATGCTTTTGGGGAGAGTGTCCATTGGGGCTGGAGATACGCCTTATTCTATCGATGAACTACGTCGGAAACTATGCCTTGTTTGGTGTAATATTGGTGATTGGAAGTTGATTCCTATGGGACGTGGTTATTTTTCATTTTGTTTTCCTTCTGCAGATTGTGTTTCAGCAATTTGGGCTAAAGGAGCAGTAAACTTGAAGCCAGGAATCTTGCGAATTATGCGATGGGTTCCAAACTTTTCACCGGCAAGTCATCGAAATACCAATGCGCAGGTGTGGGTGCGTTTTTGGGACTTGGGTTTGGAATTCTGGGAGACACAGACACTGTTTGAGATTGCAAGTGGTATTGGCATTCCTATCAAGGTGGATAACTACACTTTGGAGAGGAGGTATGGTTTATTTGCCCGGATTTTGATTGATATTGATCTTACAATTGACCCACCTTTAGACTTGGTTGTAGAAAGAGAGAGTGGTGAGGCGTTAGTTCTTCATGTGGAATATGAGAAGTTACCATCACTTTGCACTAATTGTGGCAATCTGGGTCATGTGGTGAGTGGTTGTAATAGTGTCAAGAGAAGTAAAGAGAATAATGTATCTGAGGTTGAAAGGCGTGGCCGATCTCGTAAACCATGCAAGAGAAAGCATAGAGGTATTTCTCAAGTGTATGTGGTAAAGACAAGAACCGGTGCTCCTCTTAAAGATAATTCAGTAGTGGAAGTCGTGAATTCTCCTATTCATGTTCCAACTACTTTGGGACAGGCTTCGGGGTTATTTGTCAGGAGCATCTTGTGGACAATCATACTGAGGGTTCGCATAGCCCATTTTCTATGAGTGTTCTTGTAACACCTAATGCATATAGTGCTCTAGAGGTCGTGCAGTAACATATCCCAACAATTTCTTTGTCTAACTCTTTTCAAGTCCTTTCAGCTGAGCGAAAAGAGGATCATATAGAGAAGATTGTTGCAGACTCCTTTAGAGACAAAGTAGACGATTCTAGTGCAATTTTGGTTTCGAATGATGCTCAACTTGAAAAGCACAATAACGTTATGGTTGAAGCGAATAATGATTTGGTGGAATCTAATCATCAAACTAAGTTTTGTTGGGGTGATTTGGAAAATGAAGAACCCCTCGGTTTGGTGGAATCTAATCATCAAATTAAGTTTTGTTTGAGTGATTTTGAAAATGAAGAACCCCTCGGTCTTCGTACATATACCCAAAATGAAATGGCAGGTCCTTTGAGTTCTTGGTATGAAGAGGGTGAACTAGAGGAGAATCTTCTCAAATCTCTACCAAAGTCTCAAAAGAAAAAAGTGAAGACCAAAAAAGATTCTCGAGATCCTTACCCTGCCCGTAATCGGACGCCCGTGGTGCGTCTTGATCTATGATGCAATCCGCTCTGATCATTCTTATGTTTTGATTGTTTTTTGTTCTTTTGTTTGTTTCTAAGGGTTTCATGTCCCTATTTAGGTACTTCTTTTTTATTTAATAAATTTTTACTAGTTTTGCCAAAAAAAAAAAAAAAAAAAAAATATCTGGAATCAATTAATTATTTTCAATGATAAATTAAAGTTAGATTATCTCTATCAGGAAATTTATTTTCCTATATATTTCTATTTTCCTCTTCCTTATTTATAATTATCGTTAATTAGTTCTTAATTATTATTTTGCTGTTTTGCTAACAAGGATCTTTGTTGAGAATCAAATTAAACAAGAGAAATAAGGAAAGACATTTGCGTTTATTATTCATTTTGATAAGGTATATATTTAGCCCCAATAGGAATTTTTATAGGATCACAATCCTATTGATACTTGAGTGATCTTTTACTCATAATCTCATGCTCCAATCAGACTTCTTTACATATTCTTGTGTTTGGATATTGAACAAGTACATTCCATCTTGTCGAGCAGTCCATATGCAATGAACACCACCACAGTGTGCATCAACGGCTTTCTGATTAAAAGCCTGAAAATCACAGGTGTAATTCGAGTACCATGCAGAACGCTGGAAAAATGTAAAGAGGGTTTCACGAAATTCAAATTCAAATTGCTCATTTGGAGGAATAGTACGAGGACCAATAATATCATCCTCAGAAAAGCACTTGAACGTAAGTTCTTGATTGCCATCGAGATTGTTCACTATACGTACAAAGTACTTCTTCCCCCAGCTGCTTTCCTCGCTACCATGCCCGTATGAAGCAGCAAAAAGAACAAAAATTAGTAAAACTCCCATGTTGCTCTTGCTATTCATTTTTTCAATAGTACTCTGATGAGCACATTTTATATCATATTATTATCCCTAATTTATATGTGTTAGTTATTTGTCTTTAATTAGTTTGAGTTATTTAGTTTGTTTTTGTGTTCTTATAGATGTTTTGTCTAAATAAATAAAATGTTAAAGTTATGGAAGCAATTTACTTATTTTCATATAGTAAATTGAGTCTTTGTTTTAACATGAGTCTTTTTCCCTTTAATTAGATGAATAATTGCAACACATGTTCTTCTTATTCTAGTAGCATGTATGCATATATGCATGTGTTAAATTGGTGGATTATTTTCTCATGCATTAAGTGTGATGTGTGAAAATATTACCATGGCATCCATTGTTGAATTCACTTTTGCTTGTTTGATTCATAGATATATAGATGCATTGAAACAAATGGAAGAGAGTATGAAGAATTTCCAAAGGACATGTACCATGAAACAAGGAGGCAAGAAGCAAGCAAACATGATTCTAGGAACTAAATCTTCAATTGTTCAAAGATTGTGTACGTATCTTCTCTTCATTCACATGAAAAATGAGAGAAGGAAGCTATGTATGGAAGCATTTATGGATGGAGACTTTAGCTATCAAGCTTGAGAAGTTTGAAAGATGAAAAATCACATTCACATAGAGATGAAGATGGAATGAAGATCATTGTTGCCCTATAAATAGAGGTTGCTTCAAGTGAATAAGGGAGGAGGAGAGAGTAGAGAATTAGAGACACATTGTTGCTCTTAGTTCTTCTCTTTCTTTAGCTACTTTTTATATGATGTTTTGTATTGTTTTAAATATGTTTTCAATTTGTACTATGTCTAGCTAATTTCCTTAACTAAGGTTAAGGAGGAAACCACATTATGAAATAAGTTTCTTTTAATTATCTACAATTCCCATAGTTATGTTATCCATGCCTATGACTCTTGCTTCAAAATGCATTAATAAAATCCTTGTTCTTTTCACCTCTAATGTCATGCATTTTTGGTAGTTTGGAAGTCAGTTTTATTAATCCATGCTTGGCTTTGTAAAATATTTAATATGAACTCCTTTGATCTCTTGTCATTCAAATGAGCTTGTTTCACATTTGATGCTTTGTAAACACTTTGATCTTTTGTAGTTTCAATAAGTTTGTGTACATGTGATGCTTTGATGTTCATAATTAAGAAGCGAAGAAGAGTCTACTTTAGATATATTTCATGTGTGCTTCATTGTTAAATCTTGAGAAAGCAGTAGATTGATTTCTAGATTGCTACTCCTAATTCGGGAATTAGTAGATAATATTTAGAGATTTATCAAGTAATGTGGTGGAATCCGATGCCTTAGTTACTTCGTCATCAAGGTAATTTTTTATCTATTTTATTTGTCTTAGCTATTTCACCATCAACTTTAATTCAACTAGGTTAGTGTTAAATTAATTTAGATTCGATTAGTTTTTCCTATTTTCATACATTCCCTGTGGGTTCGACCTCGCTCTTGCATATCTGTGCTGCAACTGATTCGTGCGCTTGCGAGTAACATTTTAAAACACATCATACTCCAAATGCTTTCAGGATCCAGTTTTTTAGTGTACAGGTTTTTATAACAAAATAAAGCTATTTTGATAGTCTTTATATTACAGTATTGATTACAAACATGTATGTTGAGCTGAAAGTATAAGTCTGAGATATATAGATGATTCTTATATGCATGTTAATTTATTGGTGAAATTTTGAAAGGATTAGGGAAATCCTTGTAAAGATTTTACGTCCATGGATGCCAAATCTCATGCAAATTAAAACAAGATTTACCTGGCATGGCATTTGTTTGAAACAATTCAATAGCCAGTGTTTATGGCATATCCGAATTATAGATTCTTCAATCACTTTGCTAAAACAGTTACGTACTTTTTGTCACAAAAAATGTCAAGTAGATCCGGAATCAATAATTATTTTGAATATGATAAAGCAAAAGTAGATTATCTCGATCGATCAGGACTCAGGAGAGCATAATAGACAAATAGCGATCACCACAACCTAAACATGAGCTAAGATGAGCGAATTTGCAAGTCATGTCTTACTACAGCTGCTGCTCTCACCTTCCTCTTTGCTGCAAGCCTGCAAGTGAGGCCGGTTTGAACTTTGAAAATACCAAAGGCACATGTTTGTATCATCAACGACTTACACCCTGATCTGAACCTCAAAATTCACTGCAAATCCAAGACGAAAGATGTAGGCAGCCATGACATCCCGTACCGAGAATATTTCGAGTTTGAATTCCGACCCAACTTTTGGGGGACTACACAATACTGGTGCAGTATGGAGTGGAAATACACATTCCACGTACTATTTCGACATTTACATACAAAAAATAGGGATCTATATCACACTGCAATGTGTGATATGGAGCATAACATTGAAAGGTCCTTGCATGTTCAATTACAAGACTCAGAAGTATGATATATGCTATATGAATGGAACCCTCCCGATCGACGTCGTTATATCTTCCTTAGCTTATTGTATAATTGTATATATAATCAAAACTGTCATGGCTAATTGAAGATTTCGTCATGAATATCTTCCCCATCTTGAATATAATTTTGAATAAACTCTTTCTGATCTGTTCGTCTCTATAATTTTTATATTCTCAATTGTGTTGTAAATAGTTATTATTTAGTGGGCATTCTTGTAATTAGCCGACTAGGGTTGTTATTGTAATTTATATCATGGCCTCATCTCTATATAAGAGATGATTCCCTACTCAATAATACATACATATTCTCTCATTCTCTTGGTTGTTTCTCTCCTTTCTCAATCTATTCCTTTTGTTTTACAACACGTTATCAGCACGAATAGTTCTAACATTATCTTGTTTTCTATTACATGTGAAGCTCTAAAAGCAAACGATGATCTTTCAATTTGATTCATCGAATTCGCTCTACATTGACATGGATAGCTCTGAAATCGATAATCAACCATATGAGGATCATTATCTAACCAAGTTCTTGGATTGGCTGAGTAGCTCCACAAACGGCATTCTCAGTGCTACACATAAAAGATGGAGATTATCCGTTCTGCAATGAGTAAAGTTTTCTTATCTTAATTCCAATTCATATTTGCTAGCCTTGATTATATGATGAACAAATCACCATGAAGTATGAACCCATTGTCTTTGGTTGCGTTTTGAAATCTATATACGATGCATGAAGACCTAAATTTATATTCTTAATTTATTCGGATGATAAATACGTATGTGGTATATAAATTTGCGCATGTTTTGTGATTGAAATAGAAGACATAAAAATCTTCAGGGAGGCTAGTAGCCACCGAAATAAGCCCAATCGCATGCCTAGTAGTGCATACCAAAAGGCGCATGGATGAACGAACTTCAGATCCACTATCATTCTCTGACATGCGAACACAAGAGCGTGAATGCATTCTAGAAGTAATGCATGTAACCGGTAATGTAGGACCATTAATTTTGTCATTTATATCAACGGTTACATATATGGAATATTTATGTCTGAAGCATTTAGTGAAACAAATTAACATTGCTCATAATGAGGTTTGAATAAAATCCATTCATAAATGTAACGTCATTTGTATAATGACGCGTAGTACTGATTATGTTACTTAATTGTGACTTAATATATACGTTTTAATATATACGTTTTGTCAGTTACAGATTTGAATTGTGTCAAATTCAATGTCATTTAAAGGCATATAATGCCGGAAACATTTAAGGGCATGTATAAAGACGTTATAACCGGAAGCATTTAAGGGCATGTAATGCCGGAAGCATTTACCAAGTTATAACCCATATATTATGGCACAAGCATTATGGGTCAAATTATTGTGCAAATTACGATAAAGACGTTATGAGTTTAATCTTCGGCTATACAAATTTAAATTATGTCATTATAATCCATTATGCTAGAAGCATGAATTTTAGTATAATCCATTATGCTAGAAGCATGAATTTTATTATAATCCATTATGCCAGAAGCATTTATCCAATTTAATACCTATGTATAATGCTAGAAGCATTAATGAGATTTGTACTCATTGTCTTTGGTATATACTTAACCACTACATAAATGATATTTATTTAGTAATTTATGCCATATATTAAATATCGGTTAATTACCAAATTCAAATTGCGTCAGTTTTATTTAATCAATTCTCAATTATGTTATCATTTATATGAATTGTTATGGGGATGTAATGACGCATTTTGCCGGAAGCAATTAATGATGCAAATGAATTTATTTTGCACGTAACCGCTACGATGTTTACATTTATTGGTTCAGTAATTACCAATGTTAATGCATATACTTTATGTCAATTAAATTGTTTCCGTTATGTTTAGTTTATTTCGATTTAATTAAAAATTACTTTCACTTTAAGTTGTAAGTAATGAATTAATAGCATATGTTGATTTGTCTTATTAATGATGAATATTAAATAAGGCTGAGTCAGAAACTCAAATCAAGCCTATGTGACAACAGTAAGTCCGAGCCAGGAGCTTAACCTAAGCTGCAAGGCTAGCACAAAAGCTCACCACATGTCGCCCTGAGTCCATGACAATGATTATAACTCTTATCAAACTAGGCTCACCCAGTTGGATGCGATGTCTAGGCAAGTTCTTTTGAGGATGTGTACTTAAGTGAGCCTCGCTCCACCACCTCATCATGTCTTTGGTCGTATACAATTGGAGTTACCGAAATGGTTGACTAATAACATTGCATTTCTTGGCAGACCATTCTGAGCCCAGTAGGCCACTCTCCCTCTACGGGGCCTAAGAGCCCGGCCAACATACCTCTCAGATTGTGCCATGTAGACTTGTAAAGTATGTAGAGGTTTATCTCTTTCACTTTAATTAAAGTCAATTCCTTTGGTCTAGCAGAATCAAACAAAAGAAAAAAATAATCTAATGACACTGGTATTTCGTACCTAGTCATTATGCATGTCTATAAGGCACTCCAAATATTTTCTCATAATAGCTGTTGTTAATACATTCACCATATGTAATGTGTAGTTAATTACCAGAAGCATTTACACATAATTACATGACATATTCACTATGCTAAATTAGTAGCGTGGAATTAATATTATCAATTGTTACATGATTATAATTTGAAAATACATGTACCTAATGAACCGGTAGTTCAGAAGTGAACCTGTACTTCATGTATAAATCAAACTTGTAGTTTCGATAATAACCCACTACCAGGACAAGTACTTTAGCCGACGAAATATTTTCGTCAGCCTGGTATCCTAATTCGTCGGCTAAGACCTTAGCCGACGAAGGCTCGTCGGCTATAGTGTCGTCGGGAAAAGATCGTCGGTGATGACTTTAGCCGACGAATCTAAAGACCATCGTCGGCTATTGTCCAGACTTTAGCCGACGAACTATTTTTCGTCGGCTATTGTTCCAGTCTTTTAGCCG